>NW_026083278.1:0-54754 GCF_020184175.1 Aphis gossypii
CGAATGTCTTATCAGTGTGACACAAATGTTTCTCTAGACAAGGTACCAGAGTACACTACATTCAGCGCCATCTATGGAGAAATATTATAGTATATTATAATAACCTATATGGAACCACTATTTACTTTTCTATCGTATATTATTATCACTAGATAGCGTTGAACATAGTGTACTTGTGATAGATGTGCAGTGTAGCGGGGCAGAAACATTTGGGGATCAGACCCCACCACCTCGCCGTCCCTACCGTTACCAGTCCATTCTATCTTAGTCCGTGTACGGGACACACACCACTGGTTATATTAGTTTTTATCTTGAATCTATTATTAGTTTTAATTTCAAGTTGTTATAACAATAATATAATATTGTAAATTGTAATACAAGTATAAATATAAAATTGGTATTACTTATTATATTATTATAAGAGCTGATAATAAACTATTATAGGCTTTTCTCATCGATCGTAATATTTAATTTACCAATACTATTTTGTCATAATGACATATTGTATGCAACTTTCAAGCAGACAACAGCTAGCGTCCTGCGTTAATTTTTGTTATTAAGACATTAAGTAATAAGTAGTAGTATTATTTAACATATTATTATCATGAGTGAAATGGAGGAAAATTGTAATTTGGATGATCCATGTCCACAAGTGAATATTAGTTTGCCATGGCCTGTTTACAATTCACATTTTAAAGTTAATAAAATACTTAACGATAATGACTATGCTTTACACAAAACTTTTAAAGTTTATTGTAATCATTGCGTGACAAGAAAAACTTTAACTGCGGATTCAAGATATATGTCCAATCTCCGTAAACACTTAAAGGTAGGTATTATTAATTATTAAGGTATTATTTTTTTTGTTAACTTATAATTAAATTTATAAATGATAGACATTCATAGATTTATGTCATTGCGGGCAAGTCTATTACTTATTATAAATATTAATTATTATACTAGGTATCAGAAAACAAGTTTTTTCAACATTTGTTTGATGTTAAATAAAAATATATTTATATGAAGATAGATTTATTGAAAACAATATAATTTTATAACTCTTGTTAGGTACATAATATTATTCCTTGAAATTGATCTTCATATTTTTTGTTTCGTTTTTTTTTTCGATAGAAATATTTTAGAACCTACCTAGTTCATAGCATGCCTTGAAATTGCCTTCTATAAAAATGTGTAGCACTGACTAGAATCTAGATTGCAAGGTTGAAGGTATGCAAGCGCATTTTTTATGTGTACCTATGAAATAAATGTATCATAATTTGTTTTTAAGCTATTGCATAGCTTTTATCGCAGGCGTGGTGACTGAAAATATATTTTTCGTAACGAAAAAGCGTGACCGTTACCCGTTAATTGTTACCATGGTTACCGAAAATAAAATAATAATAATAATAATCGTTATCATTTATTTATTATTTTAGTTTAATATTATTCACTGTTATCTACCAACAAAACAAATGCATTTTGTCAAATCTTGAGATATGCGGTGTTGCAGTTTCAGCGACGATATACAGTATAATAATAAAAATAATATAATAATATAATAATATTATATTATATTATTATTATTATTTTTTTTATTAAATTTTATTAACTTCTTATTTCGTGTTAATATGTAATACTGCAATAGCTTTATCGCGGCAGTCCCCGAGTGCCACTTGACTTTTATTTTTTTACCAGAGTTAAGTTATATTATATATTTCAGGAATAGACTATAAGTCCTAAGTGTATAGACATTTAGTCTATACCCAGGTATATAAATAAATGTTTTAAATAGTAAATTCCTAACAGAGTTTATAATTTTCACAGCTTAAACATAATCATGTAAAAACTGTAAAAGCACTACTGATGCCAAATAAGAATGTATCTATAAATTGTATAAGAAAAAATATTGACAGTACTGATCAACATGACACCAGCATCGAATCAAATGTTAAAAAAATCAAATTTAATACAACACAGACATCTTTGAAAAGCTTCATACGTTCAAAAGATAATCATATAAGTATAGTTTCTCAAGGTAAATATGTTTTTTTTCATTTATTATAATTAAAATGTTTCAACATATTGCATGTTATTACAAATTTGTTTTACAATTTAGAATTTAGAATTTAATTAGAATATGGTATGGATGATCGGTAGATATGTGATACGTGTGTTAGTTAAGGATTGGAGGTGATGAGGAGTGGAAATTTATTTATTGGGGATGTTAGAGCAGTTAGGAGGGGGTTTAGTATTAATTTTAGCTCGTTAAGGAAACTTGTGACGATTTGGAGTTGATCGGATGGTGGTGTATTTGCTGTGGTTTCGGCATATGAGGGTTTTTCTCTTGGGTTTGAGCGTAGCGTATCATGTCCACTTCTGTGGGGTGCAGGTGGTACAGCTTGAGTTTGAGTGTGTTGATTATCTCTTTTTGTTGTTTTGGTTTTGGATTTGATGCGGCTTAATATTTTTTTGAAGGTTTGGCAACCTTTATAATTGGCGGTGTGGTTTCCGCCACAGTTTGCACATTTTGCTAGTTCCTCCAGTTGTTTTGTGCAATTATCAGTGAAGTGTTCAGCTCCACATTTCACGCATCGCGGTTTGCGGTAGCAGTAGTTGCGTGTATGTCCATAATACTTTTGGCAGTGATGACATTGGGGAGGACCAAGTTGTCTCTTTGTGTATTCAAATTTTATTATTGTGTTTAATAATTTGGTGATTTTGAATATTTCACGGTTGTTGGTGTTACAAGCTAAGCTGATGTTGAATAGTGGAAGTGGCAATTTGTTCGCACAGTGTGTTATATTTGTAATGCTGATTACTTTATGTCCGACGTCGTTTAGACAGTTTATGATTTCTGTGGTAGGTAAAGCAATTAAATCTAATATTATCTTACGGTCAAAGGTAAATATGTACTAGAGTAAATAAATATTTTTTGGATTAGTTTTTTTAAATCAAGTTTATTAATAATTAGTTATTTATTTAAAATGTATAAAATATTTTACAACCAAAATTTTGCTTAATAGATAAATATTAAAATATTTGATAAAATGATTTGTGTAATTGTTCAAAACTATATAAGGTTTAAAAAAATGCTGCATTATTTATTTATTGTATAGTAATTATTAATAATTGTTTCTTGTTTTATTTCACAGATACTCTTAATCAAATGATACAAGATCTAATAATAAATGCATCTCTGCCATTTAATTTAGTGTCACATGAAAATTTTAAGATATTATTTCTAAAGGATTTCCAGGTAGAAATCTTATGTGTCGCCAGACTCTTATGAAAAATATTGACAAAAGTTTTAATATTCTGTTTGATAAATTGAAAAGTAAACTTAACTCAGTTGAACATTTAACAACAACTTCTGATGCATGGTCGACATTTAAAAGGTATATTTTTTAGATTTTTCATTTCATTATTCAATACTTCTTAATATCTTGTTAATTTATTTAGATCTTATTTGGGTATAACTGTTCATTGGATTGAAGAAGGAAGTCTTGAAAGAAAATCTTGCTTATTATCTATTAAGCGATTGACAGGAAGTCACACTTATGACATATTAGCCAGATCTATGGAATCTATCTATAGTCTATACTTTATTTAGCATAAATAACAAAATTTTATGTACAACAACAGATACCTAATGGCAGCAATTTTGTTAAAAGCTTTAAGTAAATAGTTTATAAATGAGTTAAAATAATGAGTATAATTGAGTTTCAATGTGAAAAAGTGTAGACATCATTAGTTTTCGTTTATAGTTTATACCTACCTATGAGGTTACAAAACTATTTTTCTCAACTTCCGTTAATTTCAATTAATACTTTCTAACCTAATTTATTATGTTTTTAATCATAATTTTTACATTTAAAATAGATAATAGTAATTTAAACTGCAATCAATTTAATTTATTTTAAAATGTTTAGAGTGTTTGGTGCAAAAGACGATGATATCAATGCCTTGAATGATACTCAGTCAGATAATAACACAGCCACAATGCTATACAGCACCTTTATTCCTGATGAGGTTGATGATTTGGATAATTGTACAACGATAATAGTAATTTAAACTGCAATCAATTTAATTTATTTTAAAATGTTTAGAGTGTTTGGTGCAAAAGACGATGATATCAATGCCTTGAATGATACTCAGTCAGATAATAACACAGCCACAATGCTATACAGCACCTTTATTCCTGATGAGGTTGATGATTTGGATAATTGTACAACGATAAATGAAGATGAAGATAATGATTTTCAAGATATATCCCATTTTAAAATTGCTGAAGTATTTGAAGAGACAGAAGATGAAGTATATATGTTACCAAAACATCATAGATGTGCAGCACACACTCTCAATTTAATTGCTACTAATGTAATAGAAGTTTATTTTTAAATTTTAAATTCATACTATATATTGTTATCTTAAATTACACGATATTCAAAAAGCTATTTCTGGTGCAAAAAATGCAGTATCCCCTCTATGGAAATATAAGCAGCAAAGCAGAACAATCTTTGCAAAATTAACCAATCTTTGGAACAACCAAAACCGATCTAGTAAAATTGCTGATCTTATAAAAATTTGTTTTGGAGTATACCTTCTCACTCCAACAGAAACTAGATGGAATTCAACTTATGATTCTGTAAAATTTTTTTTGAAGAATTCCAAATCAAAATCAGGACAATTGTTTCGATTGTGTGATGATATTAACATTGTTCGTTTTAATAAAAATGATATGGAATTCCTTGAAGAGTATACTCAGATGATGGAACCATTAGCCATTGTTTTAGACCTTTTACAAGGTGAAAAAAATATGTTTTTTGGTTTTCTAATACCTTCTATTACTGAGTTAATATACTGAGTTAACAAGTATGAACAATTATTTATCAAAAACCAATTAAAAATATGTTTACCATTGGTAGAAGTAATAATAAAAAGTATTAAAAAAAGGTTTGAAAAAATATTAAGTGACCAATTTTTGACAACAGCAGCTATTTCACACCCATATTTTAAAACTGTTTGGATAAAAAACCAAGTAATAAAGGATTTGGCTATTTCAGATTTAAAAAAAACAGTTTTAAATATGTTTAATGTAAATAGAAATGAGGCTACAGATACACTAGTTAACAATAGTGATGATGAAGCAGAAGATTCTTCTTTTTTTTCATGGTCTTATGAAAAACTTCAAGGAACGTCGATTATCTCTGTGGAAAATGAAGTGTGCCAATATCTGAGTAGAAGCCCTACAAAAAAACTGACATCCCTTAATGAATATCCTAATGTAAAAAAAGTTTTCATTAAACATAATACTCCATTGCCTAGCAGTGGTCCTATTGAACGGGTATTTAGTGTTAGTAATGCCATACTAACAAAACGTCGAGGAAAAATGGACGATAAAACATTTGAAAAAGCAATTTTTTTTAAATATAATTCAAATATTATCTAATTATTGTAGTTCATCATTTGTATTATACCAATAAACTGTCCTATTATTATATTATATTCATGTATTTTATGTTTTATTATTATAATTATATAACATACATTAATATCTACCTCGCGATTGTCCTCGCTGAAGTTAAACTTATCATGATAGGTAAGTAATTATCTATTATCTTATATCTGTGTAGTAATCCGGCATATTACATTACTATTTAATTACATCATTCCTGTTACCCTGAGCTGATATTAGTTTAGATTTAGAATACTGAATATTAATATATTATATTTAATAATAGATAATTAGATAATTGGATTACGAACATGGTTTTAATAATCGTTTATATAGATTTTTAAGATTAAAATTATGTATTTAAATAATTGGTCATAGTAAACATGAAATAGAAACTCATAGTCGAATTTCCTATTTACCATGACACGTACGTATATTTTGGGGACTACGCCCAAATAATTTAATATAAAAGGGGTTGTGGTAGTATTAAGAATTAGACATAGTTAAGCCTCACTCACGCATAGACCGATGGCGTTGTTCTATATTTAACAACACGTCGGGCTAGCTTTTATTATATACATTGTCTCAGTGAATAAATTACTTTTAATTCAAACGAGTTGTTTATTAACTTCAAACTTCATACACTCTCTGAAGAAGATATACGACAAAGTGGACTTCGTCGTTAAATCGTGCTGATCTATCTTCACCAAGACCGGCTCACTACATCTGCTTGTACTTATTAAAATATTATATTTAGTTATTGAAACACTTATAAATAAGTTTAAATACCTATATATTTGCATATATTATAATTATATATTAATTAGGTATTAATGAAAATAACATTTCAGTATGAAATTTATTGAACTAAAAAAAAAGTATTTGTTCAAGTATTTTGAATACTTTTAAAAAGTATTTGTATTTATATTCAAATACTTTTAAAATTACTTATTTGAATACGTATTTTAAATACAAATGACACCAAGTATTTAAATATGTATTCTGAATACATTTGAAAAGTATTCTTAACATGACTGGTGATTACGTTTGAGATGCAGCTGTCCATCTTTTGTTTCACAACATTTTATTTTTTTCATAGAAATTCCGTCTTCTGGACTCATACTTTTCGCTGATGCTGGACACTTAATTTCAACTAAAGCATTATTGTCCACAAGACCATCAGGAGATGCTGCCAAAAATGATAGACCATGATCTACTATAAGGCCTGCATTTTTTATATTTTTCCCTATAACTTTTTGTAACTGTTCTTTGGCCATGTCTTCGTACTGGATTTCATACCGGGTGGCAGTATTACCGGTAAAAGTCCCAAACAATAATTCCATGGCGACTTTGTCTCGGGAGGTGGATTCACGCAATTTACATATTTTAGCGAATACAGACGCTGTTAACCTATTTAAGTTTTAAGAAATACGCAGTTATGCAACAACAAATACAAATATGGTTTTATATAATAAAATAATTAAAACAAACCTTTTTTTTTCTTTCTAAATGCCATTCTTCACATTGGTTTTGTCTTACTATTTTTTTTTCTAGATCACGAATTTAATTTTTATCTAGTTGTAGCTTTTTAAAAAAATCATTTTTTAATTTTTCTTTTTCTTCAATTGTTAAGTGTGTTAAACTATTCGAAACGTTCACATAGTTCTCGTCGGGTCCAACGTAAGAAATTTTAGACTTATTTTTAGGTATCGCAGAAAAAAGTTGACGTCTAATTTTACGGGCGTTTGCTGTTTTTTGATATTTTTTTATAAAAATTTTAGTATATTTCCTTGGGCTTTTTTTTGTAACCTGCTTATTAAATAATGACAAACGATTTGATCCAGCATTATAAGCCATAACTGCAGCATTACACCTAAGTTGGTATGAACCTTTTAACGAAAAGCTTACCGTTTTCCTCCTATAAATTTAGTCAATATTGAATTGTATAGTTCAGCTGCATTGTTGTTGTGATTAAGTAACAAGCTTTCTGCGTGGTAAGACATAAGATTTCGAGCTTTGGTTATGTCATCCCAAACACCTAGACTTGAAAGTGCTGGAACTAGGTTTTCTTCTCATTTAACACACACACACACATATATGTTATATTATATTCATAAATATGAGGAAACGGTACTATACGTAAATAAATTTAAATATTTTTAAATCGTTGAAATTATAATGTATTATATTACCTTCTTTACTCCCCTTACAAAAATAGGATTTACAATTACTGTGGTCTCCAAATACATGAAATGGTCTATTTGTCAAATTACTTTTTAAAAGAGTTAATATTTCCTCATATGGTTTATTACTAAGATGTTGTTTTCTATACTTGATTGCTTCTGTCACTGCATATCGAAGCCTATAAGTAAATTTAATTATGAAGTAAAAATGTAATAATATTAACCTATTATAGTATGCTAAAGTCTATAGGTATAGTTACCAACATATACACAATACAATAAAAATAAATAAAAAATAAAAATATGCGCATTACCTAAGTAATCTATCTTGAACAGCTTTACGATAGCAGCCTAGTATAACATCACCTTTATCGTTTTTTTCTTTTAATACTATATCCCTCATTCGATTTATATAATTTCGCAATAAGTGATTGGTACATTCAACCTTTTTTATTACGAAATTCGGACCATATGGTTTTTCTATTCTTAATCGCTTCATTATACTGCTATCGCCGTCTCCTAAATTATGTAAAATATTAATAAATAAGCATAAATAAAAAGCATATAATTCTGATACATTATATTATACTCTCATACATACGGTGAAAATTTATGTATTCAATTAGGTACTTAGGTATACTAATAAAAATCATTTTGTCAAAACTGATTTTGCGTAAAAAAATTGTTTTTCTCTACCTACCAATTTTTTTTATTCCCCCTCCCTATTATTTTGAAGAAAAAAAGTGAATTCAATGCATTTATCAGTCTATTTTGAATCTAAAATAGTGCTTATTTATATATATTTTAAATTATGGATCCATGTCAATAGATAGTGGTCAATTGATAGCACGACAATAAATAGTGGATAATAGATCGCGCGAAAATTGATAGTGTACGACAATTGATAGTGTACCACAATTGATAGTGTCATGATTTTTAATGTTTTTTTAATTCTGATTTTCGAAAAATAAACTAAAAAAGTTAAAAAAAAATAGTACTAATACCTAATAAAAAAATTCAAATACAATTTTGATTCTTCACAAATAATTAACATAATTAAAATAATAATATTAATAATAGGTTTTCAGAAATAAACTTAAACAAAGTTGTCAATAATTAAAAAATAGTACCAATACCTAAAAAAAATTCAAATACAATTTTGATTCTTCACAAATAATTAACATAATTAAAAATATAATATTAATAATAGGTTTTCAGAAATAAACTTAAACAAAGTTGTCAATAATTAAAAAATAGTACCAATACCTAAAAAAAATTCAAATACAATTTTGATTCTTCACAAATAAACAACATAATTAAAATAATAATATTAATAATAGGTTTTCAAAAATAAACTTAAACAAAGTTGTCAATAATTAAAAAATAGTACGAATACCTAAAAAAATTTAAATACAATTTTGATTCTTCACAAATAAACTTAACAGAGTTGTCTATAATTAAAAATATAATATAATAGTACCTAATAAAAAAATCAAACTTGTAATTGAAAGTTATGCGCAACCCCTCGTAAATAATCATCTATACTTCTATTATTATAATCACTACATATATTTTTAAGTTTTTTGCTCAATCATTGTAATTTTTTTTTGATGGTGGTTGATTTCCTGCAACTAATTGTTCAACTTTCAATCGATTGACACGTTCTTCTTTTTGTAATGCAGTTATAAATTTCCATATAGATGGGTGAATCGATGAATTTAACATTGACGAAAAACAGTTATGCCAGCCAGTGGCGCCGAACTCAGAATTTTTTTGTGAAGCGAAATCTAGAATTTTTACCCACCCACCCAAATTTTTCAGTCATCTAATATAATAAAACATACTCAATTTTTTTTTATTGAAATTGTTTAATATGAGTTTTTACATGATTACACATGGGTTATAAAATTATTATTATAAGATATTATAATTGTAAGACAATAGTAAAGGTAATTAGCTTTATAATTTCTTCTGTTTATTATATAACATACAATGTATTACTAATATATAAATAATTATATAATATTAAGTAAGCAGCTTAGCAAGAAATGAACTATTGGAAGCAAAGTATTTGATCACACATTCTGTGTCAATTTGTACATCTAATTCACATGCCATTATCATAAGTGCTTCCAATCGATCTTCTGACATAGTACTTCTTAAACGGTTTTTCACTAATTTTAATTTTGAAAACGTTCGTTCAGGGGAAGCACTGGATACTGGTAGGGTAACAGCAATACTGAGTGCTGTATACATGGTTGGAAATATATCTTTTAATCCTGATAAATGACAAACTTTAAAAATTGTATTAATAGTTCCACTATTATTTTTTTTACTATTTTTATCTATCTTATTATACTGAATATCATCATCATCACCGTCTGAACCAAATTGTATCCAAGAATCTTTGTTGGTATCAGCAAATTTTTCTGGAAGATTCATTATTTTTTCAAAATCAAAGTAAGACTTAGAGAACTGAACATATTCTTGTTTTAAACTTTCATCATCAACAAATTTACCATATACCTCAGAAAACCCTTTAAAAGCATCTTTTGGTATAATATTGGTCTCAGCCACTTCTTTCAACCGTTTATGTGAAAATAGACTTAAGTCTTTAAAAAATGGCATTGTTTCTTCATTGAACCTTTTAGTTATTTGAGTAGTGGTAATATCAAGAATTGTATAGAAAGTATTGACTTTAAAATTTTCCATTTGGTCAATAATACGTTGATCAGAAGAGACTTCGCCTGGCATTTTTTTAGTACGACGAATTCTATTAATAAGTAATGGTGCAAAAGAAAATTCATTATTTTTTGATTGTATAAAATCGTCTTTTTCTTGTATAAGATTTTTAAATTCATCATCACTTCTAAATGTTTTGATAATATTAAGTGTTTGTTGAACATGGCTAATAGCAGCACATAAATCGATATCAACACTTTGTAGACATTTACTTAGAGTACTAGTTTTATCAAATATTTTTTTGAAAATAAGTGCTGTTAATAAAAATCGTTCTTGCAATAAGTAATCAAGTAAGCTTCCAGCTTTAACACTTGAAACTCTATCTGTCATAGAGTCATCTTTAATTTCAAATAATGTGTCAATAATAGCATCATAAGTATCAAGAACGGTTTGAAGAGAAAACGAATGGGACGGCCATCGAGTGGTTTCAACTCGCTTGAGTCTTTGAAGTAGTTTATTTGGATACCTTGTTTTCTGATTAGTACTATAAACATGTACACGCTTCTTACTACTTCCTATAAAATCATATAATGTTTCTAAATATCCAAACAAATCTCGAGCCTCTATACAACAGCTAACAGCATCAATAACAACTAGATTAAACCGATGAGCCCAGCACCAAATATACACTGCACATGGATTTTCTTTTTTAACAAGAGATTGAAGTCCATTATAGGAACCTCTCATGGGCGCAGCACCATCATACGATTGGCCAACAAGATTTGTTCTCCAATCTAAACTCATTTCTGAACAAATTGTATCTAACATTGTTAATAAATGTATTCCAGTAGTCTGGACAGTCTCACGTAGAGCAATAAGTCTTTCACAAACAGTGCCATCTTCTTTGTTGATATAACGAATGACTAAAGATAGTTGTTCTTTCCGTGATACATCAAATGTCGTGTCTAATGAAATACTAAAAAATATAGCAGTTAAAATTTCTTTTTTAATAACATCACGTATATTTCTATAAATAGCTTCAATTAGTTGGTTCTGTCTCTGCCAAGATATAAAATTGTAAGTTTTTTTTCCTTTTAACTCAACACTTGTAATGTAAGAAGCTAGAGCAGGTGAATATTTTGCAAGAACTAAGACCAAATCTTTATAATTACCCCGAATATTTTCTTGCCATCCTTCTCTATGACCTCGAAAAGGTAAAGAGTGTCTGCCAAGATACAATGTTAAATCAATTAAGTGTTTAACAATTTCTTTATTAAAAGCAATATTAGTATTGGCGAATTCTTTTATAGACTGGATAAGAGGATATTCAGCTTGCCTATATGCTGCTTTTATCGAAGCCATAATATGAGATTCTGATGTTTCATGTATTATTATACTAATGGTACCTTTGTTCCAGTTAGAAAATCCGTATTTTGTCCAGTTTTGCTTATTATTTCTTGCGAACAACGCACAGTACAAACAATATATTTTATGATTTTTAATAGAATAAGATAGCCATTTTCTTTGTGATACTTCACTAGTAGACCGTTTATGCCAGTACCAGGATTCATGAAAAGATCTGCCATTATGGTCCTTGGGAAATTGTTTGCCAGGCAATTCATTAGGCAATGGTTGAGCAGCACCAATCTTCAAAAAATAGCTTATCAATCCTGGATCAATATTTTCAATTTGACTCAAAATTGCAGGATCGTTGCCAAGTCCGTTGAGTTCTTTATATACTAAAAACAAATGTAAATTAACTATTGTCTACTAATGTATAATATTTCAATAACATTAAAATCTTAAAATCAGATATAATTAAATTTAGGTATTGGTTATAAGTTTATTTATATCGGTACAAGAATTTGAAGAATTGTAACTTTTTTAATTTTACCTGATGGTACCATAGTTACATCTTTACTGGATGATGCACCAATAGTTTCAATTGCAGTACAAATCTCAATATTTGAGTTTGTCGATTCTAGTTCTATAATAAAAAAAAAAGTTATCCATTAACTAATTTCAAAGAAAACTAATTGCTTATTAAGATCAAAATTTAAAATTATATACCAGCATCATCATTTGGTTGTCCCATTAAACAATTATTTAATAACACTGGAACATTGTTTTCTGTTTCCTTTCTATTATTTTTTAAGTTGGGATAATCTGTGTAAAATGTATTTTTAATTAATTATTTATTTAATCAATAGTTAAAAAAGCATAACAGAAATACTTTTAAAAACAAATATTTTTATTAAATAACTTAATTTAATCATTATTTGTATAGGTTAGATATAGGTACTTAATGTAAAAAGTAATAATAAAAAACAATATCATTTTTCAATAAAATTAATACTTTTACAAAAATTATAATCTTTTTAATTTTACCTGATGGTACCATAGTTACATCTTTACTGGATGATGCACCAATAGTTTCAATTGCAGTACAAATCTCAATATTTGAGTTTGTCGATTCTAGTTCTATAATAAAAAAAAGTTATCCATTAACTAATTTCAAAGAAAACTAATTGCTTATTAAGATCAAAATTTAAAATTATATACCAGCATCATCATTTGGTTGTCCCATTAAACAATTATTTAATAACACTGGAACGTTGTTTTCTATTTTCTTTCTACCTAAGTCAGGATAGTCTATATAAAATATATTAAAATATTTAATCAATAGTTAAAGAAGCACAATAAAAAATATTTTCAACAAATGTCAAACACTAACAAAATATCATTTTTATTTTTATTTTATTTTTGTGACCATGTGTAATTACATTAAATACAGTAATAACAAAAATATCAAATGTAATGGCCGAAAGTGGGAAAATAACCACTGAGGAAAACCTTTTATTGGCGAAATGAAGTAATAACACAGAACAGTAGAACAATGAACAATTATAAATCATTAGTTTTAACAATTAATAATGATTAAATATGAATAAATATGATTTCATAAATACCTGTATCGGCTGTATCAGTAGTTGGTCTTGATTTTTTAAAAAATGACGATACACTTTGAGATGTTAAACTCAATTTAACTTTTTTACAAGACGCCAAGTGCCGCGACCAATTTGTATTATTTATATTAGCACGTCTTTTGCCACATATGCACTTACGGTTTTCTTTCTCCATTTTTTGAACTTTTTTAATAACAGAATTTACAACCAAATACCAATCACTCCACAAAACACGAGAAAATAAATTAAATACAATTAAACAATTTGGAATTTTGAGCATGAAGCGATCAAGAGACTGCCGACTGACCATTGCTGTTTGCTGGTAGAAGGAAAACATGGGATTACCACTGACAACTATAAACTATTTATATAGAATCTAGTGATATTATACAATAAATATATTATATTAAATGATAATGATGATATGGTATAATGATACTATATTACGTCATGATAAAAGATAATAAATAACTTAGCGTTCAGCGAAGTGGAGTGTGGAATAATTTTTATATATCTCAGTCCGTGGTTTCATGCTATCATAGTATCATGCATTAATTAATATAATATGTAGGTATAGAACACCTGATTTAACTTTGTTAACCTATTAACCGCTACTCCCTAGAACTCACCTATACCTACCCACCCACGACCCACCCATTTAAGAAGTGAAGCGACCGCTTCACTTGATATATGAGTTCGGCGCCACTGATGCCAGCCCTCCACTGAATTATTTGTTTGAGGCAAATCTGCTTCTACAAGAGAAAAACAGTTCCAAATTTGAATATTAAATTTTGGTTCTCTACGATGTCTGCGTTGTAATCGTCCAATCCAATTACTTTCAAAATAGTCAATAAGTGGTGTTAAAAGCTCTTCGTTGGTTGAAAAATAATTAGTCTCAATTAGTTCAAATGATTTAATAACATCTTCTTGAGGTACGAATGCCAAAGCTGGTAACATGCGAACATGCAGAGCGAATTCTGAGTCCTCTTTATATTTTTTTGATAAACCAATTTCTTGGATGTGTCGCCATACACACTGAGATAAGTGAAAAAAACAACCATTTATAACATTTGGGAATTCAAATTTTACTGCATTCATTGCTGCTTTTTCATAATCCATCATGACACTATTTGGGCTAACATTTGGATTAATTGATTTAACTGCTCGAAAAAATCGTTTGTATATTTCCTCTTTTTTGTCAGGCAGTAAAGCATAAACAGAAGGAATTACGTTTGAATAATGCATTCCATGAATCGTGTATAATTGGGAAAATATTGATGGAGCACAAGAAAAAGTTCCATCACAAAACCAGTGTTCACTATTTTCCATTAGTTCAAAATTTCTGTTTGTTGCAAATATTAAAATACGATTAGAATCATTGGATCCACTATCGTACTGAAGAAAAATTTCCCCATCAGTTGTTAATTTAAATTTTTCTGGAATATTAAAATTAAAGTTGACTGAATTTGACGGAGCTGATAGCTCAGTTTGACGAACACGTTGTATCGTTCTTTTTAATGAGGCGATACTAGGTAGTTGACCAGCTACCGAAATTTCTACCTAATATAAAATTATTATAAATTATTATATTTAATAGTTTTGTTATCGATGATATTATCGATAAGAAATATAAAATAATAATCACTGTACGTCTATAGTAAAATGGGGTTTGGTAAGTTCCCACACAAAACATAGTAGGTAATTGCTTGCATATGTAAGTTCCTATAAAATAAAAATATACCGATACGTAAGTTCCTACATGAACAAAAATACACTAACGTGTATAATTCCCTATGTAGTTCACTGCGGATACAACGCGATTATTATCTACTTATCTCTATCTCTATTACCTACGTAATTTCTCATATGTACAGTGAAAAGGGAAAAACTCTTTTAGTTTATAATAATTATAAATTATATAATAAAATACATCGCTAAATAATTGTATGAATTATTTAATATAAATGCTTTTTTTAGTACTACTGTACTAGTACCTATATTTTTTTTCCTGTAGAAACTTAAGTATACATACTTAGGGGTAATTCTTATCTGCTAGGTATATCTCGTGTGAGAACTTACATTCACCTAGTAAAATGTAAAATAGTAACTTAGAATAATAATTGATAACTAACTAATTTAAAACGTTTTAAGACTTAGAATATTCTGAATGAAGTTGACAACTTTTTATATAACTTTTTATATATACTACCTACGTAATAATAAAATAAATGGGTACCTGAGCTATTTTTCCAAGAACTGAGTGTGTCGATTCACATGTACTTCTGGCTTTTTCCTTCATTTCATTGACCTGTATTTTGGCTTCAATTTTCGAAATATGTGGAACATGTTTATGGTCCATGTATTTTATTATTTCATCATTAGATTCATGAACTCTTCCTCTACATTTTTGTTTATATTGCACACATCGCCAAATGCTTTTTTCTGGCTTATTGCATTCACGCTGGTACATGTATCCACCATCCACCAAAATGTTGGTGCCTCTTTCACTCTTAATATATTTTAAACTCATGATTAAATAAAATTAATTAATTTAATATAGGTAACGAAAATGTTGTCGAAAACGTTGTACACTATAAATTGTCGTACACTATCAATTGTCGTATATGATCAATTGTCGCACAATCTATTGTCCACTATCTATTGTCGCGCTATCAATTGACCACTATCTATTGGCGGTGTACAACTCCGGATAAAGCATTATATTTAGTACGGTATGATCGTTTACTCCATGCTCCATCAACAATAACAGCTATCTTTGGTCTACCTAGATAATCGACTTCTCCATTTTCAATCGCTAATTTAGCCCCCTCCTTACCAGTCAATAACATTTCTTTCCAAGCAATGTCATTGAAATGATTAAAAATATTGGTATGCGTTTCTTGGTACATTCGATTTGACATATTCGGCATATTCAACGTAGCAGTTAACTCTTCCAGTTGAGAATAACCTTGCCCAATATTGACTATTGACGAAACTATGGACATGCTAATATTTATATCATTGTCATCTTTTTCACTGTCAATTGTAACCTTTATGCCACATATTTACATGCGAAGTAAAATGTACTAATAAATCCTTTTCTTCCTTCCTTTAAAAACTCTAAATCCCGAAATGAACATTCAAATCCTTTGTGATTTATTAATTGAATTGAATTAAAAATATGTCGCATGTTATCAATTCTTCGCCCTTCTAAATTTTTCCACGGATCACTTCCATCGCCGTAAGACGATGAAGGTAATGTTAAATTATTGCTTACTTCACCACTCACTGCTCGATCAATCATTAATCGGAGTTTCAAATTCAGGGACAATCGAAACTGACGACGAAGAATCATTTAGGTGTTCATTCTTTTAAATAAAAAAAAATGTATAGAATGTATTTAAAATATATATAAGTATAAAATTTTAAAAAATTTAAAAAAAATTGTATAGGTATATATACTAATAATTAGCTATATGCCTATATGTATAAATATTAAATTTACATATTGATAACTAATAAAAGTAAAGTCAAACTATAATTTATAATCCTGTTTTATTTACTGTTAGTTCGTAAAAAATTCAATATATTATAATTACCTCTTCATTTTTTTCATGATTTTCACGTTTTTTACGTTTTAAGTTAGCCAAATTAGGTTTTTTCCGTGGTGCACATAGCTCGAGACGTGCTTTTTTTACCAAAACGCCAATTTTCATTCATTTTAAAATTTAAAATTATATAATCACTGACAAAAAAATTAAACTTCATTGGTTATATTGGAATAGTTATTAATCTAGATGTCTAGATGTAGTATGAAACTAGTGACTGAGTAGACTACTATTCTATTTTATTTTGTCGTAACATAAATTTAATTATTGCCATATATTTTATACTTTTCAATTATTACAATATAATATTATCAAATATCATTTCATTTCCGTAGTCGTTAGCTCTAATTGAATTATAATCGTTGAGATACGGGTATTGACTACTAAGATTCTTAGAAATGTTCTAACGCCCATACGCGCATGTACAAGGCAATGAACACGAAGAAAACTTATTCGCTCCGGTTGTAGGGCAGAAATTTGATGCAAACAGTAACAAAAGAGAAAGAAAAATTCACCTAGTTTCGATTAATTTGTATTAATTTTTAAAACATGATTGAATTCGTCAGTCTATTTTCTAGGTTTGCTCGGAAGTAGATTTACGACTTTATTTTCAGTTAATATAATATGATGCATAGTAAGTTTATATTTTTTTCAAAAAAAAATTATACTTGACTTAGTTGTAGATAGCGACAAAATGAAAAATAAAAGATTACACTTCCGAGCAAACTTAGAAAAGAGGAAGACAAACCAAAATTAGTTTTCAAAATTTAAATTGAGCTACCTACTGGAAGTATGTTTAATTTACTTTCGCTTATTGAGCTAAATGTATGAAAAAAAAATGGTTGCTCCAGCCCCCTTAAAGATAAAAGGTCATTTGGAGTTTTTTTCCTGTACCAGGTGTGAAACACAAGGTATTTTATAAATGTAATAGACTTTGTTTCCCTGCAATTGATGAAGAAAAACGTACACACGAATCTTTTATAAGTAAAATGCAGGAAAAACATCATCTATCCAATACTGAAATTTTAATTTTGATCAATTTGTCTAATACTAATATAATTAACGTATTTTGCTTAGATTATATGCATCTTTGTTGCTTAGGCGTTACAAAAAAGCTTTTAAAATTATGGTTGTTCTCAAAGCCCAAGGGCCCAAAAAATGTTCGAATTACTTCAACAAAATTAAACGAAATCAATTTAAATATTCTAAATCTAAAATCTTGTATTACCTCTGATTTCCCTAGGAAACCTAGGAGTTTAGGTGATGTGTCTCAACACAATGTGTTGATGTGCGATGTGTTCAAGGCAACCGAGTTTCGGCAATTTGTTTTATATGTTGGACCTGTAACGTGCCACGTACAAGCAGGAGAATGATGTAGTATCGGATAGGTTGTTGTAAAAAAATGAAGACTCTTGAAATAATTCTAAATAATAATAATAAATAATAATTCATTTAAGTTAATTATTTTATTGTCAAAAAAATAAAAAGAACACAGCTTCACAGCACAGTTGCAGAAAACACAGCAGCAAATGAGTTACAGAATAGATCTAACAGATAAAAAAGAACATCACAACAAATTATTAATACACCTGCAAAAATATAAATATCCGGTGCATAATACTCTATGGATTCTTCCCGCTAGCTACTTTAACGGGCAGTAAAAAAAAACGGCCGTTATTACAATGTCATGCTAAGGTGTACGCTAACGTAGCCGACACATATAGCGGCTGCTTTTTAATATTCCATTATTACAATGTATCGTTACGTAAAATGTTACCGCTAACTACGAGATAGCGGTCACTTTATTAGCGGCAAGCTTTAATACCCGTTAAAGTAGCTAGCGGGAAGAATCCATAGAGTATTATGCACCGGATATTTATATTTTTGCTGGTGCATTGAGAATTTGTTGTGATGTTCTTCTTTATCAGTTAGATCTATTCTGTAACTCATTTGCTGCTGTGTTTTCTGCAACTGTGCTGTGACGCTGTGTTCTTTTTGTTTTTTTTGACAATAAAATAATTAACTTAGTAACTATTAACTTTATGTAATCTTAGGTGTACTAACCCTTAAGTGTTTTTTTATTGAAAATTATGCTAAGGCCCAATAATTAAATAAATTAAATTTGTGAAAAATATTCTAAGTCCAAATGACAAAACTATTGATCTGAGTGACGTGAAGGTGCTCGCTCTAACTCTGGTGGATCACGACTGAAATGTGCCTAATCTGGGCCCCCTTATAAATCGTCCAGGGACTCCCGCGGTACCTTCAGGTCCCTGTTGGTCATCTGCACCTGCATCCGCGTCTAACCACGCATTGCGTCATCCGCGCGATACCGTGCGTCAATTATATGACTATAATATTCTACCGGGTGGTAATCACGCATTTATAATATGTTACCGGATAGCAATCATATAGTTATTATGATTATTTGTCATTATCTCCTGGCGGTTAGGAAGCACACGGGCGATGATGCTTTTGATTGTTTTTACCTTTTGTTTTTAGGTTCGGTCCTAGTTTATTATACTCGATCATTGCTTGCTTGGCTGCTCACCCCTAACATAACTATAAGGATGTCCGTTATGCAACCAATGTTTTGGTTATTGTTGGCTATGGTAATTTATATATTATATTTAATATAAGTATCAGAGCACGTTGCAGACCTATTGTATTAAAAAACAATATTAACGATAAATGTTATTTTATTTTCTTTGTTTACATGTTTACATGATAATTTTACTATCTCCAAATTAAATTAAAATGCTTAATTTTTGCGATGATTTTTTAAAATATTTTATTAATGAATTTTGTTTAATTTATGGCTCGAAACATGCATCGCACAACATACATGCACTTCAACATCTTATTGATGATTACAAAAATTTTGGTCCTTTAGACAACGCAGTGCTCTCCCTTTTGAGAACCACATGAGAACATTAAAAAAAACAATGAGAAAATCAGCTCAACCTCTACAGCAAGCTGTAAAAAGATATGAGGAAAAATTTAAATTTCAAAAATGTACTATTACAAATAGCGTGACTGATCCTATATTAAAAAAAAACATACAAATGAACCCTTATTGAAAAATTTACATAACCCACAATATAAAATTTTAATTTTTAACAATTTTCAAATAAATACCTCATCAGATAATTATATTTTAATTAAATCAAAACAAATTGTGAAAATTAAAAATATTTGTCATTATAAATCTGGAGGGATAGTAATTGTGGGTAAATCGTTTTCTAATAAAAAGCCTTATTATAACAAACCTATTGATAGCACAAAAATTGGTATTTATGTAGTTGATGATCTTTCCGCGGAATATGAATATTGGAGTATTCACGATATTGAATGTGAATATATGATTTTAAAAATTCAAGATCAACAAATAATTTTTCCAATCATACATACTTCGGCAAATAAATTTATATAAAATAAACCTACCTGTTATAATAATATTAACCTGCACCTTTGTATAATTATATTTTATTTAATAAATCTTTTATTATTTTTATTCCAAATATATTATACCATTATATATTTAACATTTATTTTATACATTTATACCATTCGACCACTGTATTTAAAATCTAAAGGTTATAAATAGTTTTAATATATCATAATACTTAATTATTTACATTTATAATATGTATTATATATTAAATTATTTTATATTCCTGACTATCCTAATTTTCACTATTTTAAGGTACCTATTGCACAATTTGTATTTTCGGTTTTTTTTTTACTTTTGTGTAATGACACAATATATAATAATATATTATATAAATACTAAATATACTATGTATTATATTAAAAATTAATCTACAATTTGAGCGTGTTGTTTAATACAAATCTAGGATGTGAAAAATTAAGTAATTATACAGTTAAATAGGTATACATTAATTAAAACTATAATCCTATGAAACAAAAAGTACCTTTTGGCTTATTATTACGGAAATATACACTTATTTATGTTACGAATAAGCTAGGTATGTTTCGAAATAAAAATAATTTTACAACGGATATCGGAAAACGAAAACTACGAATATTTCAGTGTTGATAATAAGTATTATGACATTATGTTTTCATATTCGATGGTTATCAGTAGGGCTAGGATTTATATGCAATAAAAAATTGTAAAATATGCATTTTATTTACCAGAATATGCAAAAATATGCAAAAACAAATTTTTATTATTTCTAGAGTATTATTATTTATCATAATTCAAAATTTTATTATTATTACATTAAAATATTGAATATTAGTTTATATTGTATCATTATTACATGCTACTATAATGTGTTGTTTCAATAATTTTCAAATACAAACATCCAGTGATTTGAACGTAAAATAGATTTATACTGACTAAAACTCCTTTCCACATCACACGAGGTTATTGGTGCATATCTTAAATAATGCGATTTATCCTGGAGTTAATCATATCGATTTCTTAGATAGATAATATTTATACTTTATATTTACAATAATTCAACGGATAAACCAAAAATTATCGATTTTATGAAAAAACACCATTTAAAATTAACAATAAATTATAAAAATTTGAAAATTTAAGTTAAAAAAAGTCAAAATTCCAAAATCTTAAATATGCAATTATATGCATTGTGTTCAAAATATGCAAAAATATGCAAAAATATATTGGTTCTATTTAAACTAGAATAAGCCAAATCGTGGACAAATCTGACAACCATTAAATTTGGACTAAAGGAAAAAAACATGCAAATGCATATAAATCCTAGCCCTAGTTATCAGTAGCCGTCGCGAATGGTCGTTAACCGCGTCTCTGCCTGTGACACATATTACGCGTCAATAATAAGCAATCCGCATGTTCCCTAGTAGTGGGACTGGGTCTTCCGGGACCCAAAAATCTACCAAACCCATCAAGCGTTCAAGTAGTACTGCTCTATCACCTCCCAGTGTAAACAAAAATCGTTACTCACCTCTATCAAACTTAAATGAAGACGACAACGATGATAATATGAGCTTAATAACTCAAAGTGACGGTGATGAAGCTCGTCAATCTACTGAGGTTAGTCAAAAAATACCACCTATTTATGTACACAATATAAAAGATTTCGAAAATTTTCATAATTCACTAACAAAAATGATCACCGACGAACTTTCGATCACTCAAACCAAATATGCCTTAAAAATAAATCTGTCCTCAATCAACGACTATAGACACGTTACGAAAAGTTTCGACGAATCTGAAATCGAATATCACACCTACCAGTTGCCTTCGGAAAAACCACTTTCAATAATAATTAGGAACCTCCCAGTCTCAATATCTGAGGAGTCTGTATTCAAAGCGCTGACAGATTTAAAATTCAGCGTAACCTCTGTCACACGGTTGCAAAATCGATCTAAATGTCCTATACCTATTGTTGCAGTCTTACTATCCATATCGTCCAAAGAAATATATTCCTTAAATAGACTTTTACACTGCGTCGTCCTAGTTGAACCTAGGAAACCCACAAAAGGTATTCCACAGTGCACTAACTGTCAACGCTTTTCGCACACTAAAAAATTCTGTCATCTCCCCCCAAGATGTGTTAAATGCGCCGGTGACCATCATTTTACCCAATGTGTTAAGGAGAAAGACACCCCTCCAAAATGTGTAAATTGTGAAAAAAGCCACCCAGCCAGCTACAGAGGGTGGACTTATTATAAAGAAATTTCTAAAAGCAAAAACAAATTCAACTCCAAACAGCCCGTCAATAATAAAAATATCACGTACCAATCAACCCAACCCATCGTAAATAATGAGTATCATAATGAACCGCTACCAAATGATTACGTTAATACAAAACGTAAAACTTACGTCTCAGCTGCTAAATCAAACATCACTACGGATAACGACTTTCTCAAAACACTTCTACCTTTAATAAACTCCTTTGTAAGTCAACTAATGCAGAAAATCATCGAAAGTCTGCCAGTCATCATAAATAGTATTAATTCTAACTTAAATGTTCAACCATAATACAGTTGTGTTAAATTGGAACGCCAACGGTTTAAAAAATAATAGAAATACTTTATCAGCATTTCTTAACCATCACAATATAGATATCGCGTGTATAAGCGAAACACACCTATCAATAACCGACAAAATTAAATTCCCCGGTTACATAATATACCGCACGGATCGAGTCACACAAGCTCGTGCTATGGGCGGCGTAGCCTTACTAGTTCGAAATAAAATTATACAGCAACAAATGCCTATAACCGGTCTTGAGTGTTTGGAAGCCGTGGCAGTCTTAATAAACATAAATAATAAAACAATTATGGTCGTTAGCGCCTATCAACCATTCAGTCGTAGAATGCTTATCGCTGACTACGATAAAGTAATGAGCCTACACAATTCTATTTTAGTTGCTGGTGACCTTAACTCCAAGCACACTAATTGGGGCTGTCGCGTCAATAATCCGAACGGTGTCAAACTTCAAAATTTTATCGCCAACACTCCCTACTCAATAGCTGCACCAAACGAACCTACCTACTTCCCTACGGACAGTAACAGACTACCAGATATTTTAGATATTTTATTATTAAAATCAATCCCGTTTGTATGCATGCAAGAAACTCTCGCTGAGCTTGACTCAGACCACGCACCTGTAAAAATTACATTAAATTCTACTTCTCAATCTTATCAGTATAATAATTCACTAATTAAAGGCAAACCAAACTGGGATATATATTCTAATCTAATAAAAACAAATTTAAAAATACCAAATAGTATACCTTCTATACAAGCGGCGGAACAAACATCTGAACATCTAATTACAGTCATTACAGAAGCCGCACAAGCCTGCTTCAAACCCAAGACACATAATAATTCTCAAAATATCGGTTTTATACCACACTTTATACTATCTTTAATACGTCAAAAACATATTGCTAGACGGAACTGGCAAATTCAAAGAAACCCGGCAACTAAAAAACTCTTAAATCAACTCACTAAAAAAGTTAAAATAGCGCTACAAAACCACCGTGTATCGTCTTATAATAACTATTTATCAAATATGCATCCGGGTAACACAAATTTATGGAAAGCATCCAAAAGACTGTTAAATCAAGAAATAAACACTATACCCCCTCTTTGTAAAGACAATCAACTAGTGACTTCTGATGCCCAAAAATGCAACGTCTTCTCAGAAATGTTATTCAACACGTTTTCTGTTAACCAAATCTCTAATACTAACAACGACCGTCGAGTCCTAAATTTTTTAGATCTACCCGATTATTCTGTCCAGAAACCCATGGTACACGTAACACCTAATGAAATTAAGCTAATTATAAAAAAATTACCAAACAAAAAAGCACCAGGAAACGATCGCATCACGAACATCATGTTCAAGAAGTTACCCGCTATAGGTCTCGTCCTTATGACTGCATTATTTAATTCTCTGTTAAGACTTGAACACTTCCCACCGAAGTGGAAAATAGCAACGGTCATACTTATCAAAAAACCTGGTAAGGATAAATCGAACCCGGATTCCTATAGACCAATAAGTCTTTTAACCTCCTTATCCAAAATATTTGAAAAAGTTATTCACACCAGGTTACAAGATTTTATAAATAGCGCAGACACTATTCCTAAATTCCAATTTGGATTTAGATCGAACCATTCAACAGTTCAACAACTGTTTCGTATAACAGAGCATATCAGCACCTCCTTTGAAAAACACTGTCACACGGGTGCTGTCTTTATTGATATATCAAAGGCTTTCGACAAAGTATGGCACACAGGTCTTATGTACAAATTAAAAAGTATAAAAACACCAAAATACTTATTCTATATTATTAAATCCTTTCTTTCGGACAGACAATTTTCAGTAAAAATAAACGACTCCTTCTCTGACCTCCAGCCTATCACTGCCGGTGTACCCCAAGGATCCAAGCTGGCCCCAATCCTATTTAATATTTATATATCTGATATCCCACAGTCACCACGCACCAATATTGCCCTTTTCGCAGATGATACGACAATTTACAGCGAATCCAGGAACATAGAAGCGGTAACTCACAACCTACAAAGCCATTTAAATGTACTATCAGATTGGTGTAAAAACTGGAAGATTCAAATAAACGCATCAAAAAGCACAGCAATCATTTTCAGCCTTCGTCGCTACCCCGCACCACCACCATTAAAATTCGACAACGTGCCTATACCTTGGGATCCAACTGTAAAATACCTCGGAGTCACTCTTGATAAGAGGCTGACCTGGGGGCCTCACTTATCAACAAAACTAAAACTAGCATATCAACGTCTATCGATGTTATTTCCAATATTAAATAAAAAATCAGCCATCCAAAAAAAATGTTCAATCCTAATATACAAGCAACTTCTACTACCATTAATAACTTATGCTTGTCCAGTATGGGGGAATTGTTCGGCTACACACCTAAAAAAAGTTCAAATATTTCAAAACAAAGTGCTAAGAACTATTACAAATGCTCCGTGGTTCATTCGGAATGAAAAAATTCACAAAGACCTCCAAATTGTTAAATCGAAGACCTTATACGCACACTATCAAAAAAATTCCATACTTCATTACTCAACTCAACAGGATCACTTCACTACAATCTCCATATTCATCCACCACTCCAACGACGTCTAAAACGTGGTCGCCCTCATGACCTCATTATTCAAAATCAACCTCCAGTCTAATTGTACATATTATAATTGTTTTGCATTATATAGTATCTCAAGTATCTGTTACCATACCACCATATTCATATTGTAATATTTAGAATATTTATTATTTAGTTATTAAGTTAATTGTATACATCTGTCCATTTCTATATATTTATAATTATCCTCTTAAAATAGTTACAAACTAAAATTGTCCTTTATCCATAGATATAGATAGCCTGCAACGGCTAGGAATGTCTTACTTTAAAATAAAAAAAAAAAAAAAAAATGTTTTCATATTAATCTTATAAAATGGGCTTTCCCAAGTCCATACACTGATAATATCAATATACTGTGTGATTCATGCAACTGATCGCTGTAATGCGGTATTAAATTGAACTAAAATCTTTCAAAATAATACGGGAATCAACGCTATAAATAAGTACTTTGTCGCAATATTAAATCGATTGATATGCCGAAGCATATATTATATATATATATATATATATATTATACAGCTATTGTAAAACTGTAAAAACAACATTATTATATTCTCGTGTAGTTGTGTATACAAAAATGAATATTATTACAATATTGCCGGATTTGTAAAAAAAAAACAAGACACATTATGATATTATGATTGTACCTGATATTATCGCCTAAATACATCATAATATAAGAAGTAAATATAGAAAACTAAAATAAAGGATACATAACATTTTCCAATGTTAAAACTACTATAAACGTTGAAGTTGAGTTGAATTTGGAAGATTCGAAAAATAAGATTCAGTCATACTTGATTTAGTGTTTATTATTAAACATTTACATTTAAGTAAATTTTTAATGCTGTATAAACACTTGAATTAGGTTAGATTATAAATATTAAAAAGTTAATTTGTATTAAATGCCGAATAAACATACAATGACTAACCTTTAAATTGAGTATTATAAATAATACTTATTAAACCTAAATCTATAAACATTAATTATAGGTATTAAGTTAATACTATCTACACATTAAATTAAAATTGCATTGTTAATATATTCGTTTAAGTATTTATTTAATGTTTAATAAAAATTCGTATTTGAGGTATATATATATTATTATACATATTGTAGTGCTATATTATATAATCGCGGGCGTCCCATTTTAGTATAAAGTATAAATAAATAAATAATATAATACGTTCCATTTGTGCATGATATACATCAATTATTATAATCAGATTCCTAACCTATATAATATTAAAACTAATTTTATTGCCCCAATTTCCCAACACAATGCTCTTTTAGCCATCACTCATTTATAAACGAATTGGAAGGTAGGTGTACCACGGCGATCAGATAGATATAAAACCGTCGACCGATGACTACGCGATGCCTAAAAATAACCGTTTAATAAACTATAATTGGTCTAATTTTATTTCTATTATTCAAAAAGTCACAAATATAAGTTATGAAGACTATAATTCAATCAACAACAAATGCAAATAAAAATGTTAATTATACAACAATTAAATTAATAAGAATTATAATAAATAATAATAATACAGGTATAATACATATTTATATACATTAAAATAGTTCCTAATTTATTTGTCCAGTTATTAAAATAATTAATGTTTTATAATACTTTTATACAATATGATTGTATGAATATGATTAATTATATATAATATAATAATATTTTATAACTTATGATTATTATCACACATGATTAAAAAAATTAATGAAATTATATGTATACATAATATTATTTAATAATTTACAGGTACAATAAAAAAACAAAATAATAAAGCTAAACTCTCAATTAAATGATTGATTTCGTACTCGTAATATATATATATATAAATATAAAAACTACAAAAAAACATAAATGAATTATAGATATACTTGCTATTTCATATATTTTATAAAGTATTATACAATATTTATTTTATATTAATAATATTTGGAATGCCAAAATTGTAGATGTATTACTAATTAAAAAATTATATTATGCATGACGTTTATTTTAAATATTATAAGTGTGAAGAAGTGGAAAAGCTACAGTCTTATTATTATAATTCACTTTTAGTAGCATACACTTACACTTAATATTATCTACAGACCAACTTTTTAAATTATTATTTAAATTATTAACAGTAAAAATGTCCAATTTAGAACTGTCCATAGGTTTTTTAAAAAACGCTTCTTTTGTTTCAAAACAATATCCTAAAATAAAACCGTTGTTGGATATTTTACTTACTATATTTACAACTTTTACAATATTACCGTCGGTCATAAGTACATAATTATCTGCAGCTTCGTGGTGAATCCGAATTTCAGTGTCATGAAAAATAAGTATTTTATATTGATGATTTAAGTAATTGTTTAACTCTGTTGATAACGGCCCCTCACAATGTTTATTTTTAAAGGTGAAATTTTTTAAATTAGGTTCAGTTGAAATTGATTTTAGACTATAACATATGGATTCATTATAACGTTTAACCGCTTGTTGTAAGGTTGGTTACTTTTTCGTACATATTTTTAAGTACTTTCATGTGATTTTCGAATGGAAACGCACTGCAGTTGTCTAATGAACCGAAGCGAGAATAGTCATCACTTAAGTGCTGCAGTGCGTGTACATTGTGAGATACCCATTCGCGACCATAAATAGAAATAAAATTACTA
This sequence comes from Aphis gossypii, assembly GCF_020184175.1. NCBI lineage: Eukaryota > Metazoa > Arthropoda > Insecta > Hemiptera > Aphididae > Aphis > Aphis gossypii. The sequence continues at coordinate 28,218 of NW_026083278.1, forward strand.
ATAAAATAGTTTAATAGCTTTTTACTAAACTTTAATAAATTATTACTAATATTTGATTTAAGTAATATGAAAATACTAACATGCAAGCACATAAAATTTAAATAACATTTTTCATTTATTATATTTTTAAGTACTACGGGTCCTAAATATAATAAAAAAGTTCGAAACTCAGTAGCTTTCCACCTCGGAAGTTTATCGAGACCACGAGGTTTCCGATGAAAGTCAATAGGTATAACATTTTTGAGATCAATTAAATTATTGCTCAAAGATTTACTTTTAACGCTATTTAAACGGATTTTTAAGGGACCTTTTAACCATAAAGTAATAAGTTTTTTTGTTACTCCTAAACATATTAAGTGCATATAGTCTAATGAAAATACGTTAATAATATCAATTCCCGGAATACAAGTTATAATAGATAAATCGGTGCCAATATGGTGTTCTTCTTGTTGTTTTTGTACAAAATTTTCGTGGGTCCTTTCAGAGCAATTTAGATCGGGAAAACAAACGCGTCTATTTAAATATTCACCTTCTGTACAACAACGGGAACACGAAAAAAAACCACTATGCCCCTTAGTTTTTAAAATAAACGACTTCGCTGGCACGTCACAGCAAAATGTATCTATTACAACTTGTTTATTACGGATAACGCCTGATTTATTTTTAATTTGGATACCATTTGATATGATATTGACAATCTCATCATAAAAATCCCGTAAAAAATCGTTAGAATCGGTTGGTTTATCGTACCCCCAATAAATTCCAATTGGAAATACAATTTTAGAAAATGGCCGTATGTAACATAGAATTGGCCAAAATGTGCTTTTTGAGCTCTTAGTTAAAGGTAACCCATCTATACCTATGACTAATTTAATTATATTTTCGTCTTTTTCGATATAATGGTTTTTAATTCCATTAGCAATCCCAAAATGGTAATATTTACCTGGTTCTACATCTTTAATAGGAATATTAATAGTTGAAACATCAGTTTTAAGTAAAGTCCTACTGTCGATTGGTAATGATGAGTCATAGCAACTTTTTAATATTTTTAATAGATCAGAAGTTGCAACGTTAGATATGTTATGTTTTATAGCCCATTGGGCAAGTTGATTTGAAGGTGATATATCAATTAAGTCAGTACAAAATTCTTCATCTGAGCTATCTGCAGACTCATCATGACCAACATCTTCTTTAGTAATATCAATAGATTCTTTCTCCTTGGTCAATGTAGTCGAGCAACTCGGAATTTCTGTTATCAATTATAATAATAAAGTAATATATAGTCCTAATATTAATTTTCAGTATAATTTTAAACATTCCGGAAGTGGAAATCCGTAAACTAAAATAGGTAAATAATACTTATTCCACTAAATATTTTATTTTTATTATATTACATACGATATTATCGAAATTATTTTGCCCCCCCTCCGCTTGATGCGCCCCTGCGGCTTAAAAATTATCTGTAATAACTAATAATAACTATATTATTGTGTAATACCTTCTAATAGTTGATTTTGTTCTTCAACAACTGACATATCAACATTATTATCAACGGAATGTAGTTCACTGTCTTTATCAACTGGGTCTGGAGTATTAAATTGCATTAATAGTTCTACTTCTAATTCATGGTAGACTGTGTCAAAACTAGGTAATATCTCATCAATTTCTTGAAGAACCCGCCTCCTTTTGGTTGACTTACTCAAAGAATGACTCATATTAAGTATCAACTTCCGGCCAGAAATAAATAAAAAACTAAAAATTATAATTTATTATAATATTACAAATTTAAAACTGTCGCATTCTATGATAATGACGGGTTGTACAGATTAAGCGTACTGGTGACTGGTGTACATCATCATATAACTATATTCAATATTGTGGTATTGCGCTATGGCAGTAAAAGTTGCCAGTATTAATGTAACCTAACAATGATTATTAAAAATAAATAATAATATTATTCTGTTATATATTATCTTCGACTATATTATAAAGTTATATAATACTTTATACTTTATAGTTTATATAGTCGAAGTGTAATATAATAGTAAATACTATATAGTATAAACGCTGCTGATTGGGTTTATGTTTTCCTATTATATGATGTCTAATCCTAGAAAACAAACCCATATACCAACATAATGATGTTTAGTGTTTACCCGTATTCAGATTTAAGGTCTATGGTAATAATAATATTATATAACAGCTGCTATTCAGAATAAAATACAAATACGATATCGGAATGTCGAATCCGTGTGACCGGCTATTTAATAAAAATAATTCTAATGTTATACGCTGAACCGGCCGACGCGCAGGGAATTCCAAATTCGTTATCGATAATATTTATCATCTATGTAGTATGAACTAATGAAAAATTGCAACGGCGAAATTAGCGTTGACGCGTTATACACTTTTGATATTGTAAGCTCAAATCATTGTTTCTAGAGTTATAGACCTTCGTACTTCGTAGTTCGTACCTCGTGTCTCGGGTGTTGTATACTTGTATTGCTGTATAATACTTCGCGTTTATAATTCGTACGTGGTTAATATACCTAATATATCAATATATGTACCTATTAAGTGTTAACTATTTCTCCATTTGTAGTGTTCGTAGTGTTACCGAGTACTACTATTTTTATAGTGATACTGACTAGCAGTTTTTGGCTTTTTGCAAATTTATTATATTTACACAGTACACTTACACGGGATGCAGTGCTGCAACCACTATTTTTGTTTCTGTTAATAAAATTATTTTTATTTTTTTTTTTTGAATAATTTAAAATTTAAATAACATCATTGCACCCTCGACTAAACAACATTTCATTGGTTTGGTAAGTATACATGTACAATAAAATAATAGTTTTATACTTCACAATACGTATTGTTATAATATGGTTCCAGATTTTATTCAAAATATTTAAACAAACATAATTTTTGGTTTTGTGCTTCAAACGTTTGTACCATGTGGCTGGTAGTTAATTTTATAATGGATGACACGGTGGAAGTGGTTCCTCAAAAATGGTTGAACATTAAAAAAGGTATTTGTGGATGGCCAAAATCTACCAAAAAAATAGATGTCGAAAGAGCAATAAGAAATAAAATAAAAGCAAATAAAAATGAATTTAATTTTTTTGAGGCTCGTGCTTTGTCCAGTATAATTGGTAGGTATATTATTTTAAATTCATTATTCATTGTTGTATGATTTTATAAAAATATAGTTAGTTTACTTGGTAATCACAGTAACTTTGTTCATATTTAGACAGTTATACAAAAGCTATCAGAAAATGTAACATAGCAAAATCGAAATCTGATCTTTCATCATGTTCTGAAGAAACTAAATTTAAAAAGAAAATAAGAATAGCTCTGTGAATAGCCATTATTTTACTAATAATTTTACTATTATTTTACTATTTTTTATACTTGCCTTTATCGTTATAAAAATATATAATAGTAATAAGTTTCTACTAAAAAAAATCTTCTATTCTACTTTTATTTAACTTGGTAAGTATAATTTATATATTTACCATACCTTTTTTTTAGTTTTATTGAAATTAGTAGTAGGTATTATTTAAACTTATTTTAGAGTACCTATATATATCTTAAATCTTTAAGTTATATTGATTAAAAATTAAAATTATAAAATAACTATCATGTATATTTATTATTTCACATAAGCAATTTTATGTTAAAATTATCTTTTTAATGATAAAACAAAATTTTAACTTAAATTTTAAATTGTTTAATACCTATAAATATATTTAACATTTAAAACATTAAATATTCATTAATTGTTATATACTTACATATTGATTTGGAAATGAAACCTAAGTTTAGTGCCACAAATATTATTATATTATTATTAATGATCATTGACTATATTTTATAGTGTGAGGTATAATGCTGCCTGTGTGATCTCTGATCAACTGGTTTTTTGGGGCACTGAGAAGAGTATAGTTATTCTTTTAATTTCTAACAACACTAAGTAAATTATCGTGTTTTTTTTATTTCAGATGAAGACATTTCTGATACTTCACTTAAATCTGATAGTTTACCATTATGTTCTACAGGTAATTAATGATTTCTACCTTTGTTATTACACATATGTAAGTAGGTCTTTAACTTATTGGTGGATTTTATGCAGATGATGAACTTGAAATTAGAAAAACTATTCAAGGATCTTCTAAGTGTATTAAATATGATGATGATATGACTGAGCAAAATCTCTCAATTTATAAAAAACCAATAAATGGATGGTCTCCCTTAAAAATTTCTGTTGGCTCTTCATCTGGTAAATAGTTCATTAGTTTTTAAAATACATCTGTAGCTATAAAATATAGTACTTATAAACTATTTATTATTTTTGTTCTCAATTAAATATTTATTGTATTTTTAGTTATACCTCTAAAACCAACTATTCATAGTAGTTTAATAAATGATGACATTTTGAACTCTACTGAAGACTCTAATTCATGTAAAGTAATCGACAGCATTGATTTTACGAATAGTAATGTTTATCATAATATATTTTATTAATATATAATTTTTAATTTTCTACCTTATATAATAAATATAAATTAATAACATTATTTAAATTGTTTAAGCAGATAAAACTTCTTTGGCTACCACCACAGCTTTATCTTCTCAAAAACTGGTCGACACCAGTATTCATAAAGACAAATCACATTTATCATCTGGTATTTATTTCCTATATTTTTAGTCTTCAAATTATTACTTTTAATGTATACTACTTGCATTATAATATGTTTGGTTGTATATATTGGTATTTTTTATTATTATAAATTAATTGGTTTTATTAATATATTTGTTTAAGGAGCTAACAGAAAATTAATATTTTCAGACTTGGATACTTCTCAAACTATTGTTTTAAACAACAGTCCAATTATGTTTTCAAAAACTTCATTTTCTGGTATGGTTTGTTATTTATTGTACTTAAATTTAATATATTTCATAGTTACTATTAGTTTATTGCATTTTTATTTTATCCAATACTTGAGCTTGAATTATAGTAAAACCTCGATAAGTCTAAATAAATGTCATTCCCTTGAATTTTGACTAATCGAGCATCTACTGTAGTTAATTTTCTAGTCAAATATAGTGCAAACAAACTTATAATACGAGCAGTAACCTTAAAAATGTTCTTATTAATAACTATAAAAATGTGTCTATTTAATAATTTATTTTTATGTTATTATAATTTATAGATGATTATAGTTTTCCAAAGGCACATAGCTCATTTTCATCTACCAAGAAAAAAACTGTTCAAATAGGTAATACATAATTATGATACATATAAATAATTTGAAATAGTATTTTGATCTATATATTGTTCTTATTATTATTATTGAATTAAAATTTCATTTTAAATGTGTGTTTATGACAATAATATCATTGGGAAACTATTTAAGATCTCATCTTTAAATTTTAAACAACAATAAACTCTTGGTTAGGATAATTATTATAAGGCTTACAAAATAATATAGCTGCTGTATTTCTTTTTGCTTTATCCTACCAACTAGATACTTAAGAAATATTGTATTTACTTACATTTTTTTTAACAGATGATCAGTATACAAGATTATTGAATTATATGATAACAATGAAGTATGAAATACGTTCAATTCATGAAAAATTAGACATACTTATTCAAAACAGTGAAGAAAATTTTATGACAAAGACTAAAGACTCTGGTGTTTTTGATACATTCATTATAGATGATAGATTACCAATCGAAAATGAAGAAAAGCTTGAAACATTTGAAAGTGATTTATCTAATGATAAAAATTTTCGGAATCGGTTGGTATGTCGTATATAATATCTTAACATTATTTTTTAAATATATTAATATTAATTAAGTGCAATAATTATATATATTGTATTAAGGTTCTACGTTTATCATCGGTTGGTGGAAAGTCTATTAAATGTATGGTAAAACGAATTATGACCTTGCTATTTACACCTGACTTATTATGTAAATTTTCCTATAATGGCCGCGGAAATAAAAAACGTCCTTTCGATAAGTTACTGGTCAAGAATGTTATATTTGGTAAGGAACTTAAATTACATTATTGTAGTTTTTATTTCTAATGAATTTTAATTTTTAGAATCCGTTAAAACTATAAAAAAATTTGCTTTGTCTGACAATGCATCCAACGAAATAGAACAAGTCATAAAGTATGTTCTTATTCAGACTCCATTTAAAATAAAGAATAAAACTAGTGATTGATTTTTTTAAAAATTATTTTTGGTTTTAATGTTTATACCTACATCATATTATCTTATTATAATTATTTTTAACTGCAGTTTCATTCAATTACATTTTTACTGCTCCTCACTAAATATTAAATATATGTATATATATATAGGTATACATACACTAGTTTAAAAATGTAATTCTCAATTTAAAGATTTATTGTATATTATAATAATTTACATAAATATATAATTATACAAGATGTTTTATATTAATTGTATACATGTTATTACTACCGTTGTTCTTAAATCTTTTCTTTTTACAATATCCATTTATAATATTTTAACATAAGATTTTTAAATTTTGATTCTTTTTTGCATATTATGATAATTAATATTTATTATTTGTTTATTAAAAATGTGTATATTTATATTAATGATATATTACATTATATTATATTGTACTGATATTACAGTAGATTTGTCTATATTTTTTTTTATATACTTTTCAAGTTCTAATTTGTATGTATTAAGTAGTAAATACTCTTACTATGCTAGCTCGATTACATAGGTACAGTTATTATCATTTGTTAAAATACATTTTTTTTTTTTTTAATGATACAATAGTTTTTAACTTTGTTTATTTTTAATTTTAATATTTTATGTAACACATAATTTATATAATATATTATGTAATTTGTTAATTTGTATATAATCAAACATTTTTTGTTAGCTATAGTTGCTATTTATTAAATTTTATCATTTGCATTGATTTTTCTAGTTATTTGTATACTGAATAATAATAATATTTCATTTCTAAAAGTTAGAACTAATACTTAAAAGTAATAATATAATTTGAAAATAAAATATTATTTATTACCGTGTATTATTATTTGTTTTTTGTTGGTTGTGTCTTCTTTTGTTTACTAAATCTCATCATTATAGGTAATATTATAATTTATTGAATTATATACTCAATAAAAGGTAAAACAAACGGATTAAATGGATGGAATTTAATGTATAGATAGTTAAAAGTTGAATTAAGCTATATTTTTATATGTATATAATTATAAGGATTAATTTGCATAAAATTTAAAAAAAGATATTGAGAGGTTCAATAAGTATCAAATATTCATTGAGAATAATTAATATTAAGGTTTAACAAGCCTTGTATAAATATAAATTTAAACCATGAACTTAGGTTTAATAAACCTTATTTTTTAACACTAAACCAACATTGAGGACTAAGTGTTGATTTGATATTTTTTTTTGGTTCAAATGAGATTTATGCAAGGTTTATTTCATATTAAAACGATCATAATTCAACCAAAACCTAACATTCATTTAAGCATGAACATTCAAATAGCAATATTAATTTAAAGCTCATTCAAGGTTAGTATGTTATGTGGGATGAACCGACACGAGTCCAAGAACCTCACACTGAAGTCGGGCATGACGCGCTTCGAGAACGAAATGTAGTTCTCCTCGGTGTTGGGGATCACCGTTATCGACTCCTTATCGTAACCGAGTTCGGTCACGATAAAATGTGCGTCATATTTCGAGAGGTTGTGAAGGAAGCACGGCACAAACTTGGGTGTGACGAGCATGAGGTTGCACGGCGAGCAGAGCGTATGTCTCAGCCGTCCCGACAGATGACAGTGGTCGGCGACTTTCCATCTGGTCTCAGTGAACGATAACTTGCACATATCACACACACTCTTCGCGTTATGCGTACGTAACTCCTCCACACTCATTGAAATCGGCACATTAGTCGCCTTCAGTAGATCACCCAACCTGGTGGCGAGCGCGGTGACACTGGCGATAAAGTGTTTGGCCACCTCGTCACGCGATTCCGAGCCGCGGTATACGACCGGTGTTTGCGGTATGTCGTATTTTTCCATCAGCGCTACGGGTACGTCTGCCGCCGCCTTGACAAAGTACCCGTAGCTCATCGGATGATGTGCGTGTATCCTGTCAGTGCTAGCCCCCACCCGCTCCGTCTGTTTTTCGAGTAGGGCTTCAAAATCAGCGCATATCACAAATGGATGACGCTGCATATTGGCCCTCCCCTTAAACTTGAGCACTTTCCCCTCCTCCGGCACAACTGGTAAAATCGGTTTATTAAGCCCGCATAATCGCATATGTTGCTGGAGAGCCTCATTACCAGACAATGTATTTTTTTTAACCCGCTCATCGAATGATGTGAAACATCTCTTACAGATAAAAAGTCGACTTTCATGAGAAGTTTTCTGACTTCGCACCAATCGAGAAAAATTAGAAATGTATGTATAGTGCATTCGTTCTGAGCCTTCAACCACGAGAAGGTCGAAATGTTCGGCCTTCTCGTTCTCGACAACTCTGATTGGATACACTACACTCCCTTTACTTACTTTTTCCCCCTTTCCCCCCTTACCCACCTTTCCCCCCTTACCGGGTTTCAATCCATATACGTTTACCGACACCCCCTTATTCCGTCGTTCAAATATATGGATTTCCGAAATAAGTGTCGGGGAAGATAGTTCGGAAAAATCGTACCGATACTCTTCGTTATAATAGTTTTGACCTACACGATTATGGTTGACTACTGGAGCGTGTCTGGCTAGAATAGCCCACTTGAAGCAGTCATCGTCAATATTCATTGGATTAATGACGGCCTTTTTCCGCATAATGTTTTCTGGGAGTTGGATATACGAAGACCCTCCAAGAGGGGTATGTTCATAGATACCTAGCAGTAAGCCATCGATACTAGATAGTGTGAAGCCCGACCCCTTTTTCATGTAACGATCTTCCTCGGACATGAGCACTGCAAAGTCCTCATCGACCATAGCACTCACATCACTATGAATGTACGCCTCCCTCGACACGGTTTTAAAAGCTCTGTCCTCGGCTGGTAATTCCCTATGTGCGTACACGCTCTCCAACTTCAAATTATATTTGATCGGGTTAATACGCACGCAATAATTGATTTTTTCAATCAACTCGAGTTTTATCGATTCTAAAAACGCCTGATAACTCACACAGTTCTCGGTATTCCCCCTATAATACCATACTACGGTTCTATCAAGTGCAGAGTCGAGTTCGATAAAACCCGGCGTATTAACCATTCCTATGCGGGCTTTTTTAAACTTTACAATGTTACGCGTCGAGTTGGTATTAGCGCGTTTAACTGACGGGGCGGGGGGAGTGGGGGCTTGCTGTGGAATGGAATCATTCATATTTGACGTGGGTGCAACACTATCTACGATACCCACCGAACCTTATAGAAATAATAATAACAATTATTATTATCGATTCCAATACATTTTAATAATATAATAATTACTACACACTTGATGACTGCTGCTGCTGCTGCTGTCCGACTGCGATACCCATAGCCAAATTATATTTAGAACCATACTTAACAAAACCTATTAAGAATGAATTATTGAATAAAATATTTTTCTTATATAATCTATACTAAACATACGATATATTATCATATAAATTAATATATATATATATATATATATATATATATTATATATTTCAATATTTAAATTATTTATTCGTTAATATTTAATTGCACACCCTAAACAATTTTATATTCATATAATATCACTTTAGCAATTTTATGGAAATGAGCGCTATGAAATAATTACGGTTATTAATATAAAAATTATAGTAGTATATATTTGTATGTTCTGAGCACTTTTTTTACAGGGGGCATTTCTACATGCTCCACCGTGTAACAAAATTCTCAAAAAACCCTAATGTATGTTCTGAGCACCTTTTTTTACAATGAGATTTCTACACACGTTCACTGTGTAACAAAAAAAATCTCAATTTTTTTTGTTTAAATGTTACGCTAACTCAGATTTACCGTGTAACACAATATGGTGTTAACATATATATTGTCCACCTACTGAAATAATTATTTCAAGAAAAGAACGCAAAATTATTAAATAAACTTTTTTATTATTATAAATTGTTTACACAAGTTTTCTTACTTCTCTAGTAAAAGGTACATATTCTACAATACGATCATGAATCAATAAACAATAAGCAGTTACACCTGTAAGCGATTCTGAAGCTTCAATTTCTAATTGTACATCCACTGCTGAGGTTGTGGCTGAATCGTTCTGTTTCGAAGTATCAATGACTATAATTGGAGCGTTTGAAAGAAAAGTAGAAGGACTCAATATCGGATTTCGTATACTTTTTTCATAGTACGATTCTTGAAATGATGTATACATATCATATAATAAGGTAAAATTATTTTTTGTAAAATCTAAATTCAAATTATCGTACGGATAAGGTATTGAGTTCAGAAATACTCTAACGTTTGTTAGATTACAATGATCAAAAATACTACAGTCTTTTTCTAACGTATTTTTACGCTCTTTTTGCAATCCGATTATTATAAATCGCGGTTTTTCTAATTTCGATGCAGTTTTCAAATTCCATACAACTTTTTTAGCGGTTCCTAGTTCAGGATATTCAAAAGTTTCAAAAGATCTGAAAGGAATAAACAAATTTTTCTTTTTCTACAAGTTTCAATAATTTCAACCTTTCTCCATCGTCAACAGTAATATGCGGAACCTTCCATACTATTTTGTTTAAAGTAACTTTGACTGTAGTATTATTTATACCACTTTTCAACCTTAATGCATTTAAATCACTATGACTTCGAGTTAATATTAATTCCAATCTAGAATTAACTAATCTTTTCTATGGTCTTCAAAAAAACCTAGCCAATATTTCAATGGAATGCAAGCACTAAATTCACCTTTATCATTTGCTGATTGTGTTGCGTTTTTAAAATTCCAGTCAGAATTTTCATAACAATTATAGTTGTCTGGTGTACCGGATAAGTATCCTTTCAACGAGCTAGTGATTCCAAGAACACGCGTGCTATCAATTTCTATACCATTCATTTCCAACCGTATTTGTTCAAAGAGATAAGAGTAACCGTTATTAGATAGTTTAACTTTGTCAGGTTCCGAAAACATTCCTTCCAGAAAAATAAAGCTTTCGTGTAAATACGGATAAACATCTGTTTGCTAAATTGATATACGTATTTCGTCGTTATTATTAAATGATGTAGTATACGGTGTGTATGAATGATATTCAATTTTTGTTATTTTAGAATCCGTTTCATACCGCGAACTTATATCTAAAATATCACTTTCAGGCATTTTGCTTTAATTGATAACCTAGAGCTTGTAAAATTTTTTTATTTGTCAACGTCAATTTTTTTACTTTATTTGATGTTAACGGTACCACTTTAGTCTTATGACTAGTTGAACTGATCCGAAGTAGCGGATTTATATTGAATTTTAATCCCATATCAAGATCCGTAACGTTTAATATGTAACACGATTGTCAATGCCTCACCAAAATTATCAATCGGATTATGATCTTGATCAACTAGCTGAACGGTTATCGAATCAATATTTGTTTTATTCAATTTGTAATATATTAAATTTGGCGGTGTCTGAATTACTTTAGATCCTGTCCTCTCACTCGGGAAAAACTCGTAAATCGAATGACTTTGTAGATGGTTGTTGAATGATCCTTGAGCTATATTACACATTACTTTTATAGAATTAATTGTGTTTAAATTTACTGCTTTTTCCGATCGATGAATTGCATACTCTGGTTTATATTGTCTTTTTTTAAAACCAAATACAGGTGCCATACTAAATGGAATCTCAAAGTGTAGTATCCCATTACATTTTATATATGATCTGAAATCATTAGGATCAACCGAAATATCGAATGTTAATTTGGTTAAGTTTTCACTATTATAGTCATCTATTTGCTTCTTAACTCGTTGATTAATATCTTCAATTTCATAACATCCCTCTTCCAATTTAATATAACACATCATAGGAGTATTATTGTTTTCATCGTCAACTATTTGTATAGAAAATTTATTATTATTTTCATTAATATTTGGGAATGAATTAAATGACTGTAAACATAACAAAGCTATTTCTGAATCCTCGTAAAGGTTTATAGACGGAAAATAATTTACGGATAATATGGTAGCATTCCCAGTTAAACTTAAAGTAACTGACTCGTACATTACAAAATCTAAGATATAAATTTAATAATGAGATCCGTGACGTTTAATATGCAGAACAACTGTCAACGTCTCGTTAAAATTGTCAATTGGATTATTGTTTTGGTCAACTAACTGAACAGTTATTAAATTAATATCTGTTTTGTTTAATCTGTAATATATAAGGTTTGACGGAGATTGAACAACCTTTGTTCCTGTTCTCCCACTCGGGAAAAACTCATATATCGAATGACTTTGAAGTTGGTTGTTGAATGACCCATGTGCTATATTGCACAATACTTTTATAGAGTTAATCGTGTTTAAATTGGTCGCTTTATCCGATCGACGAGCTTCATGAAACGGTCCACATCTTATCTTTTTAAACCCAAAAACAGGTGCTATACTATGTGGAGTATTGAACTGAAGTATTCCATTACATTTTATATACGTTTTAAAATCAAAAGGATCAATACGTACACTGAATGCTAGCTGTGTTCCGTAGTTGTTATTAACTTGGGATAACTCTTTTGCAATTTTATTGTTAATATCTTCTATTTCATAGCATCCTTCTTCCAAACAAAATTCAAAAGTATGCAATTTATATTTATTTCTCTTTGAAGGAATTACTTCTATTTTCAGTCGGTTATTAATTGCATTTATAATATTTGGAAATGAATTGAACGTTTGCAAAGATAACAAAGCTTTTTCTGAATCCTCGTAAACATTTAGACATGGAAAATAATTTGCAGTCAATACAGTCGAATTTCCAGTTAAACTTAGTGTAAGAGATTCATGCATTGTAAAAATTCAAGACATAAATGTCCACAGTTGAATGTATTAAAGTCTTGATAGTTAGAATAGTTATATACTATTTTAAACTTTTTAAAATAACGTTGTAATTCAATTGGTGGAGGTAAATCGCCAAAACTATCGAAATATATGACTTTATCTTTATTTTTATGAAACGCTACCCAATGGCTCCCGTCGCCTGAAGATATGTCTAAGTTTAATATGCCACATTCAATGACGTGCGGTTTTTTAGGCAAGCTATCACGTGAAAAGACTCCACGGAAATGATTGATTTTCAACTTTCTTACGTATTTTATAATATCTTGGGTCGAAAGCGGTCTGTCAGGTAGCGTAATCATTATTTTTTTTTTCTCAACCCATTATTGTTTAAATATAAACCATTGCCTTTTTTACTTTTTGAATTTTGAATTGCGTTGTATACATTAGCGCCTCCAGACATTAAGCTACCAAGTGCTGACAATCCTGCAAATATAGGTATTAAGGGAACTACACCTCCTGACTGTCCTGGGATGGGAATCAACCTTTTACCACTATTCTTTTTCTTCGAGGTTCTTTTTTTCTTCGCAGTTAGCATACTATTGTTTTTTGTAACACGTTTCCGTTTACCTTTACAACCCATACCTATTTTTCTTTTAGCTTTCATCGTGTTTGTTACCGCGTACACAAACAATTTCTCTTTTCTAAGAGTGTCTTTTGCTTTATATCTTTCCCAAGCACGATTTTCTAACACTTTATCAGCTTTATGTCTATCGCCTAAATTTTTATTCCTTTCAATAAAAAAATAATAATATTTTCATATTCCTTTCAATATTTAATTTCGTACCAGGACCACAATATTGACTACAAGCCTGAAACATGGGCTTCAACTGGGAGACTATTTATAAGGGAGTTTACAAATTCTTTGCCAGTCTTGTTTGATTTTAACTTACGAGTTGAACGCGTCATCTATAACTGATAAACAATTGAAAATTCTAGAGTATATATAAGAAAAAATGGATTTGATTGATCAAAAAGATAAATTAGAGGTTATAAATGTAGATGTTCAGATGGCAAAAAGACCATCAAGACACGGTTCGTTATTAAATGATACTATACGTGCTATACTAGTCGGCCCCAGCGGATCAGGAAAAACTAATATAATGTACAATCTGATCACACATGCAAATGGGTTAAGATTTGAAAATATTTATTTATACTCTAAAACCTCCAATCAGGAAAAATATGTTTTATTAAAAAAAATAATAGACGATGTAAAAGGTGCTAATTTTTTCATATTTACTAGCGTTGATAAGGTCATAAAACCGAACTTAACTAAGACAAAGTCTATTATAATTTTTGATGATGTTATATGTGGACCACAATCTGTAATCAGAGAATATTTCAGCATTTGCAGACATTCAGGTGCTAGCTCTGTATTTTATTTGGCGCAAACGTATTCTAAAATACCAAAACAGTTAGTAAGAGATAACTCAATTTTTTTAATAATACTGAAACAAGATGATACAAATTTACGACATATATTTAACGATCATTCGTCTGCAGATATGGATTTCTCAGAATTTCGGAAAATGTGTCATTTCTGTTGGAATCACAGTGATTACGGGTTTTTGGTTATCGATAAAACTCGGGAAATGAATGAAGGAAGATATAGATGCGGTTTCCATACGTTTATTAAAATAAAATAATTTATATATATATATATACACCATAGTACTGTTATACCGTACATAGTGCTATCAGTAGTCATCCGATACAGTTATATTGTGTTTATAATTTACAATGAACAAAGAAAAAGTTTTGTTAGAAAATTTAATAGCATCAAAAAAAAATATTAAAAGGAAAATAATGGAAATGAAACGTGGTGTTATAGATTCTGACAACTATTACCGTGATGTATTTAAGCCAATAATCGAACCATTAAGTACACGGACAGAAAAAAATACTTTATGTAACTCACAACCAACTGAATTAAAAAAAATAGAAACCATATGCTCTAGTAACGAAGATGATGACGATGAATTAAATTCATCATTTGAACATTTTTTCAATAACAAACGTTCTACAATAAAATGATACGATAAATCCTACGGTATGTATTATGATAAAGTCAGTGATTCATATAAAATTGGAAAACATACTATAACTTTTAGTCATGGTAACTTACAGCTGCTCGATAAATACTATCCTTGGACTATAGGACTATGGTCTTTATTATGTGAGAAGGAACCGAAAAAAACAACTATAGAAGATATAGAAAACTATTACAACATTTTGAAAACTACTGGAGTTCATTTAAAAGAAGATGGGAAACCTAAAACCTCAAAGTATCATAAATGGTCAGTCGTTGTAAAACCTCTGTATGATCGAATAAAACATGAAGAAAAACAGTTAAACGAACATATAGCTAAAATTAATAACCTTAGATCTCCTCAAATTAACTTAACACCAATTAAGGATCATTTATCTAGTTCGAACGCTAAACGTAGTAATGTTAATGATGATACGACTATGAAAAACGAACCATTTTATTTTAATCCAGAAGCAAACAGTTCTATAGTTACAGATCCCGCAGTTGAAAATATGTTTAATTTTACTTTAACACCGCAGCCTAAGAAAGGTTCAGGTTTATATAAAGATGTAATACCGCAAACACAATTAGTTTATTATGACGACCCGAATGAACTAGTAACTAGATTAAATCTTTTAACATCATCACAAAGTGTTGGTAATACTGGTGTTAATAATGAAATAATATCTATTTTAGAAGAATTACGTGAAAGAAATATTTTATTTAATGACAACCTTAGAGAGTATAGCTAATGAGCTTCATCGACCAGCGAGAAAAATATTTCCTAGACGTAGTGTAATAACGCGGTTTATTGACGACCTCTGGCAAGCTGATTTAATAGATATGCAATCTCATTCTAGACAGAATTATGGTTTTAAATATATTTTAGTTGTCATAGACACATATAGTAAGTACGTTTGGGTGGAAGCGTTGAAAAATAAAACATCAAAGGAATGTACAAATGGTATGTTTAATATATTGAAAAAAGCTCATCCAAAATTGTTACAGACAGATAATGGTACAGAATTTTATAATATTCAATTTCAAAATTTAATGAAAAAATATAAAATTAAACATTACAGTTCATACAGTGTTATCAAGTGTTCAATGGCTGAACGTGTCATACAAACTCTTAAAAATAATATATATAAACATTTTACTGCAACAGGTACATGGAATTGGTATAATACAATATCGAAAATTATACATAACTATAATAACACAAAACATAGAACAATCAAATGTACACCGAATGAAGCTCGAATGGATACAAACAAAATTAAATTTAATACAAAATAATGATACATTATACAAACCAAAATTAAAAGTTAATGACAAAGTAAGAATATCTAAGTATAAACATATATTTAGTAAAGGATATACACCAAATTGGACAACGGAAATATTTACAGTTTCAAAAGTTTTACAGACAAATCCAGTAACTTATCAACTAAAAGATGGATCAGACAATATAATCTTAGGTGGTTTTTATGAACAGGAAATTAAATTAACTGATTTTCCAGACACCTTCCTGGTTGAACGTATTATAAAAAAAGTTGGGAATAAAATGTTTGTTAAATGGCTAGGTTTTGATTCGAGTCAAAATTCGTGGATAACATCATCAGATATTTAAAATAAAGATTTTTTTTTAATGTATGATACATTTATAATAAAAAAAATATACAAGGGTTTTTATCTAGTAAAATTAATTATTTCACATGTTCTCCTAGTACTCCGTAGTCTATTTTAAAAAACGTAATATATCCGCAATCGATATAAATAGAAAGCGCTATTTAGTAATAAATGTATTCAATGAAAAAATAATAATACTGTTGTATAATAGCGCTCCTAGCGGTAAATTTATTCAATGAAAATAATAAAGCTGTTGAATGTTGTATAATACTGATAGATAACACTGTTTATACTGATTGTTGAATCATTAAGTTTTTTAAATAAATTATTTTGTGAGTTTGTAATGACCATACGCCAATGTATTTATCCCATCATTCATTATATATTTTATCGACATTGGCACTGAGAACAAGCTTGTTCATTGTTTTTGAATGAACAACATGTTTATTCGATTGAATGAAGTTCATGTTTCTGTGAGATTGTTTTTTCTCAACAGATCTATGGTTGATAAAAGCATTTAATATCTCTATTTAATCAATAAATTTCATATGGTTTTTTTATATATTTTTTTTACACTTTTGCTTTTTTTTCTACAGTATCATCTATGGTTTTATAAGCGTATAATTTCGGTCTTAATGAAACGAATTCTTTAAGAATTATTGATTTAAGTTCGTCCTTGAAGAATCCTGGTTGGCTTTTATGAATTTCACTAAAGCAATAATGGTCTTTAGGATAATTAGATGTGTCAAAATATGGCAATAAATCATTTTTTAAATCATCGAAAAAATTTTTTGTTTGAATGGTATATATCAACGAATCTGTATCCGAATATAAAGAACTAATTTTTCTACCATATTTCTTTTTCATTACATTATAATGAAAATCATACATAAAAGTTTTCGAAACGTCTAAAATTGCAGATCCTACATAAATCGCCTTATCGAATTTAATAGTTTCCTTATGTTGATGAATAGCCATAAGATTCTTAGAGTATATAGTTCTATCCTTAAAATTAGTTTTTGCCATTAATTTATTAGCTTTTTTTCCCGATGAAACCAGTTTTATAGAAGTTCTTGTTCGAACGTTCTCCATACATTTTCCAAAAACACTATTAATTAAAAGCTTCCAGAATTCTTTTTCAAACTCGTTTTTAGCTTCTGTTCTCATTTTAGTACAGAATTCAATGTACGATGACATCCATTTCTTTTGAGAAAATCGGATAGCACGATGAATTTTTACAAGTTTAAGACCGTGTGAAATAGCTTGTTTTAAATTTTTGTAATGAACAATATAGTTTTTTTTCGGTAATAGTGTAGTTAACAATTTCTTAACTTTAGAATATGGCGGACATTCGTTTAACGGTAAAAACGGGAAATCATTATGAGTTTTATGCAAATTTTTAGGGTAGTCGACATCAACTTCTAATATATATCCAACTTCAGAATCATCAGCAATTTTAGTTACGTCTATGTTTAAGTCATCAACCCATTCAAAATCTTTAAAAGGTAATTCTGTCAACATAGACTTTCAATATAAATTTACACAATCAAGATATGTTATCCATGTAATCGGTTCATTAGAATTATAATTCAATCCTTCAATATTTGGTATGTTTGCTTTAGCATATCTTTTAGTTGATTGAGTTATTCCACCACGAATAGAGTTCTCGATAAACAAAAGCATGTTAGGACATTTTAACCTTTCTAATTCGATTTTAGTATATTTAAGCATACAGTCATACGCAAATCCCGGAGCAGTCATATAATGAGCAGGATCTAGTTCAAGAGTATAAAACATAAGTCTCTGAAATTTTCAAACACGTCAGCTAGTATTACAACATCAGTTTTTAAATAATGATCGCTATATTCACCTAATGTCTTTATATTAAACACGTTCCATACATTTTTTGCATGTATATAATCGTCATCAGTAATATTTTCATCGGTTAGAGAGCTATAAAATTCAAGCTTTGAAGGTAAAAAAGAATCATTAAGTTTACTCCAACTATCAACATATTCATAAGGGAAGACTCCTTTTCGTGTAACTAAATCTAACACTTTAATAGAAAATACTTTAATAGTTTCTCTAAACCTCAACTTATCTTCGGATAAATTTTTTGCTAGTTTACTTAATTTTTCAGCCATAAAACGGTATGTATCAACAAACTTAACGTTCAATTTTGGTGCGATTTCTTTACTAAACGATATATATTTTTCAGATGAATTAGGTATAACATGAATATCTTTATCGTTACAACCAAGTTCTCGAATTATGAAGTGACTGTCATATGTCAGATTATGAAAGAAAATTGGTACAAATGATGGATTAGTTAGCTGAAAATTACATTTTACACAAATACATCGTGTAATTTCCAGTTATATGACAGTGATCTCGAACTTTTAACAAATTATTACCTTTAAATGATAATAAACATTTTTCACAAACCTTAGCTTTTTGAAAATGTTTTTCTTCTTTTAAAGTTAATTTGTTAATTGGTAAATTAGTTTTATAAATATTATTAATTTTATTTCCTATACTAATCATACTATTCATAAATTTTTTTGCTGCATTTTTACCTCTATAAATTACTACTTTTCTAGGAATTTCAAACTTTTTTATTAATTTTTTTGGTATAATATTATAGTCAACTTTTACATAAAACCCATAACTCATAAGTTTATGTAAATGTGTAATATTAGTTTTTGGTTTTTTACCACTTTGAATGAATTTAACAGGTTGTTTTCGGTTTAAAATACATTCGAAGTCGGCGTATATAACAATTGGAATTCGTTGAGTATTTTTATAGTTTTTGAAGTATATGAAATCGTCATCTCCTTCTTCAAACATTATAGGTCTTCCTAATTTATTTTTAATACACAATTGCTTATGTCTAATTAAACCTGATTCACCCCAAAGTTTGCTTTTACACGGTTTATTACCAAAACTAGTAAAACATCTCTTACATATAATCAACTTTGAGCAATTTTTAGTTCTTTGACTTCTAATAAACCTTGAGAAGTTATTAATATAACAATAATGAGATGTATTATTATCATTAAATAGAAATAGGTCAAAATGATTTTTTTTTTTCAATATTGGTTATATGTAATGGGTAAATTACATTTTTATCATCTAAGCTGTAAATGTTAATTGATACATCGTTTATTTTTTCAAATTTTTTTAACTGAGTTATAGGTGTTGGAAAATCGATGCATTTAAAATTTAGTCCACTTTTTTTTTCTAACATATCAAAATATTTTTTACTAAACCGAGATTTATTCAAACGATTATCGTACTTACTTAGTATTGAATACTTGAAACATTCGTTATCGTTATTTTTTACATTTATAACTGCTTTTTTTTTTTAATATGACTAGGTAAATCTAAATATGTACTTCCTCCTTTAAGAGGATTAACTTTATTAATTCGTAGTTGTATACAATCTATAGATTTAAGTGACCAGCCTGATTTTTTTGATATAAACTGTTCTTCCTCAGATAATAGTTTGTTAAACATTTTGTTTAATAAGCTATTAAAATTGGATGATTTACATGCTAATACGTTTGTTGTTTTAAATGACATATCTTGTACTTCATTCGTTAAAAGTTGTTCATACGTGCTATCAACATGTAAATAAATTTAATTGCTGACTGCTGACTTGATTGTGTTAGCTTAGAAATTAACATTTCAGAAACATAACTAAAAAATACATGGTAGTCTATTATTTCTTCCTTGTTCTTAACAATAAACGTTCTCGAACAGCTTTTAAATCTCTCAATTTCAACAAGTTCACTCTCAGCAGTTGATTCCATCCGTCTACGTTTAGTGATTGTATTTCTTTTCATTTTGTAACTGTAAATAAATTTATATTAAAAAAATAATAATAATAATACATTTGTTCATATTCCTAAGTGATTAATGTTTTAATTATTAGTGTATCAGATATTCAGCTTATTGTAGTGTACGTTTTAATTATTATTTCACCAGAATATTACAGGAAATTTAATTAAAGTATGTTATTCAATGACATGTCACAGCCACCGAACGTGATCGGATTCGGATTATACGAACGCGTTGTAGGGTCATGATAGTGGTATGCGCAGTGAACAGCAACGATGGTGCGATTCATTCACAACGCTGGAACTTTGCCATTTACGCACATAGACCAAACGTACGTACCGTACAATCACTTCTGTGGAACATAACTCAAAGCTGACATGTAGAATTATACATTGTTGTGGTACGTGTCAACCTTGAATTTTTACGAAAATACTTTGTTACATTGAATTTCATTATATTATTTAATGTATATTATTATATGATAAATATAGCAAAGTTTTAGAATAGTTTTAGTCTAGATTCAAAGATTCTAATTGTTTGTGCAGTGAATTTAAACAATTGCGTATACTTAATTCAGATTTAAATAATGCATATTGTGATTTTTCATAGTTAAGTTTAAGTGTTTTTTTTCATCTTTTAATTTTTTAATTATTTGGTTTATTATTCTTATTTTTGCTTTGTATATCTTTTCTTCTTCGTCTGCATCGGTAAAATTTGTTTCACGCCGTTCATACATTTCTTCAATTTGTAGTTTGATGAACGTAGATGATTCCATTTTATTATTTTTATTTTTGAAACTGTAAATGGTAATATTTTATTCAATAATTAATATACAGTAGAAGCCTATTATTAGAAACACGGATTATTGATACAATCACGTTATTGAAACAAAATATACCGGGGCGGATCACCCGTATATTAGAACATTTAAAATAAATCGAATTATTGAAACAGTACATCGGTTATTTGAATCAATTAGACGAATGTTAGTAAACCTGTTGTTTCCGCTGCGTGTGGCTAAAACATGCGGAAAACACGTATCTCTGGTGATCGGATTTGGTTAATACGAACGCTTGTCGAACGATAATAATGGTAAACGATACGATATTATTTCTTCCTTTATATGTTATATTCAACTCGTATTATGTGATAAATTTTTACAACACAGTTAAAATATTAATAAAGAATGTTGAACGTAAACATAGATACAAGTACCTACATAGTATTTTTTCAAACTTATGTGATAAAATGTATTAACACGTTTAACATTAATTGTATCTTTCACATTAAAGATTTCAATGTTAATAATAGGTATAATCATATGAATTCATGGTTTTCATAAATATAATAAGTTTTAATAGTTGTCATTTCATTCTTTTTTTACGAAATATAATACATTATTTGAAATTTATACAACATTTTGTAGGTAGTAATTAAAATATAATATCTTGTAAGAATTATATTAACAATGTTCGTATATATAAGCGTATAATTATAATAATAATAATAACCTTAAAAGTGTTTAAATATAATAGGGTTAGATAAATATCCCCCAGGGACCCAGTTACTACTAATACCATTTGTCCATTGGGTAAGTTTGGTGAAAGAATAATTTTTGAACATCACTTACGTAGTTACGTATTTGGCAAAACAAAATAGTTGTAAGTTAATTAATAAAGTCATATTGAATTTGAGATTAATTTATTGTATAACATAAGAATTATTTTTAATAGTTATTATATTATTTATTTTACTATGCAATTTTGTTAGAATGACCATTTAGATAGTTCTGATAATTCCACTGCACCTTCTGAATTTTCATCTGTATCTGATTTTGTCCATCAAGAATGTAGTGATAAATTGATGAAGGAACACGTAAGTTTATATTTAATTTAAAACAGATATAAAAACAAGTATTAACATTAAAAAATTGGGATGTATACCTAAGTAGCTTAAGTAGGTAGCTAAAAAGTTAGTTACTTTAGATATTAATTAATAATAAACTTATGACTTAGGTAGTTAGTTTAATTTACCCATGTTAAATATCTTTCTAACATGTCTTATTATTTATTTTTATACAGACATAATATTTTAAAACATGATAATGACACGATAATTACAAAAATATATAATTCATGTATTATTTATTCTATTAATTTTAATAGAATAAAGTTATAAAATAATAAAGTTTTAAATTTATTAATATTGATAATTATAGATTGATATTGGAGATCTTTTAACAAATTCTGGCAAAAGAAATATAATATTAGCATATTATAAAAAGCACAAAAAATTAACAGATGAGTTTAGGAAAATATTGGTAGATATAGTTATTGAGTATTTAATACAAGTATACAACATAAAATAAAGGCATCACCCAAATCACTAGAACACGTTGCTAATATTATAATTAAATTTTTTAAATCAGAAATTAAGGTTTGTGAATAATATTTATATGTTCAAATTATTGTTATAGTATTTATACAATTTTCATAATTTTTGTATTATAGGAAACATATTATTTGAACGACAATAAACAAAAACCAAAATGGGTAGTGTATCAGAAGTACCACAATACAATAAGAAAATTACGAAAGTATGACCTTTGACCCAGAACATTTTAAATACAAAAGTTGTTTCTTTTAATACTTCTAATAATTTACAACATATGTCATTGCCTCTTGAAGTTGAAGGTTAAAAATACAATTTTATTCTTTTGTTCAACTATTTAAATTTTAATTTATTACCCTATAGACCAGAAGTTGTTACAAATTAAAATATGGCTCCAATACAATGTTGAATCTTTAAAAGAAGTTTTTATAAAATGGCAAGATACAGTCCTTATTTGTAGACGATTCCTTATAAATACTGATACACAAATTAACAAAATACTAGAAGACTGGCCTTTATATAAACAGTTATTTGGACATACCATAGTTTAAGATTAATATATTTCAAAAATATTCATTTATTAGTTTTTTTGGTCAAAATGTTATTGTCATTATATTTTTATTTATATAAATATTGATTTTGAGTATATATATATCCTGGAGCTGGTGATTTATATTTCGAAAAATGGTCACACTTGGCTCCGAGAATTATAACCTTAATGAAAACTAATGTAAAGGATGGAAACAGTAAAGAGTTGTTAAAGCAGATAACTCAAAATCCTGATATAGAATTAGGTATAATTGAATAAAACTAGATAATTTATTCTTAATGTTAAATTGTTTGTCATTGTTATATGATACAGATTCTAGAAATGTTTAAGTATTTGCACTTTTGAGTTCTATGATTATTCCAACATCTAAGTCCGTTGAAATTGATAAATTGAGCAAAATTAAATGTATCATTAAGACATCTATTGCGGATGCGAGGAAATCATTTATGCACCCTGTTCCCACAACTAATGACCTGTATATACAAATTAAGAGTTAAATTGATAATTACTTTTCTATGAAAACAACTTAACAACCATTAATATGCATAGTAGGGGATGACTATGTAACTGCCAAACAATTTTTTGTTTACTATTTTAATACTTACTATAAATTGCCCAATATTGTAAAAGCTGTCGATGTTTGTTTCAAAATAATTTATGTATTGTTGGAAGTTTTGAATAGGAAAAAAACCAGATGTAGCAATTTGAGGAGGGTTAGCATATTTTTCTTGAAGTTCATTTATTAACATAAGTGTTTTTATTTTAGCTTCATTAATGCCTTTTGTTGGTAACTTTTTCACGATTTCAGCTATGCTTTTAAAAAATAAATCAACATCATCTTCTTCGTTTTTGTTTAGGAGTTGTTCATTTTGTCGTTGAATATTCTGAATAATAGCATTTCGATCTCGCATTTTTTTAGCTAATATCGCGGCCAGCTTATCAGTTTTTGATCCAACACGATTACCCGCAAATGAGCACCCTGGTAAGTTTACATCATTATCGTCTTGGTCTTTATTGAAATCGTCAACATCAATCTCATCGTCAGTACCAACACTTACATTTTCATCTTGTGGCGTATCAATGTTAGATGTAGAACTAAAAATATTGATTAACTATTATTGTTGCATATTTAAGTAAAACATGTTTTTTAAAATAATTATTTACCTTCGCTCATTATCTACGGAGCTTAAAAATGATACTCGATCTGCCAAAATCCATTTTTTTTTTAGATGATGAAGCAGATCCTGTTCCTAACTTTCTTTTATTTCTATTAAAAGTATCTTTAATGTTTTTCCATCGCTTCTTGCAATCATCGATTGAAATAAATAATTTACTATTGTATGTATAGGCATATAGAACCTAATACTAATTATACTAATTTGATAGTTTTTACACCACAATGTGGTTAATTACCTACCTTCCTTATATATACCAAAAAAAAAAAACATATAAATAATTTATTAAAAAAAATATATTTAAAATGTATAGACCATTGAAATTTTCGATTTTTCTAAGTATTTTTTTTTTAAATGTCATACAAGATTTTCTACAAGTTTGGCTTACAATAATTATAAAAGAATTTAAATTTTGGTGTATTCAGACCATTTAAACATATATCATCTTTTTCACCAACCACTGGAAATTATAATATCCTAGGCTGACTCTTTTTTTGTTTTTGTGTCTGTGTAGAGGATAATTTGATGAAATAATCGTGGTTTAAAATATAATTTTATCAATGGTAATGCATTGAAATTGTATTAAAATTATTTATAGATTGAAAATATTATAGATATTTATGAAAATATCTCAATAGGTATGCTTGTACACAGAAATAGAAATCGTGTAGTGTTCACGGTTTATTCATAGTGTATTTCCCAACTATTCATATTTCTTAAATAATTGTTTGTATTATACTATTATTTGACATAGCCACATAGCCATATCAGGTATGTACCATGGAAAAGAATACTATTTAATATGTACCACATTATTAACAATAATTTATGACAAAATAATGTAAAATCAAATATTGCTAATTTTATTGAAAATAACTTGAAACGAATTTATCACTAGTTTTAATTAATTTATCAAGTCACAGCAAGTCAGAAATTATTGTATTTACTTGTTTAAGTACAAAAATACGAGTAATTACCAATTACGCATATTTAGTTAAGTGTACTGTTGACCGTTGATCAGAGAACACGCTCCGTTATCTGTTTAATTAAATAACTTATACTACACGTTTTGTGCATAAAGTTCTATATATTTTTAATAACTTACTTATCTAAATTTCTGAAAAATGTCGAAATTAACCAAATCTCCTATACAAGTCCAAAACTCTAAGACGGAACCTACATTATCTGATATAATGAAATCTCTCAAAACTCAAGATAGCAAACTTACTTCAATTGCAACAAAAATATCAATTCAAGAAAATAAATCTGATTCAATTATAAACAAACTTGAAAACCTTATGTATGACATTGCTAATTTGAGGGAGGAAAATAAAACTCTCAAATCCGAGCTTGATACGTTACGTAAACGTATGGATTCACTCGATGCATCTACTAAAGTAACAACTGTCGATCCAGACTTTAAACTAATTCATGAAGTTCAAGAGCGTATGGAAAAGTCAAAGAATATTATAATTTTTGGTGTTAACGAAGATAGTGATATGGACATGGACTCACCTTATACGGTTAAGAGAATTTTTAACGCACTATCCGTATCTACTCCTATAATTCATGCCACTCGTATGGGGAAAAAAATGAAAAACCACGTCCTATACTAGTTAACCTAGCGAGTAAATTAGAAGTATTATCCATTCTTAAAGCGAAACGTAAATTACGCACGATTGATACACTAAAACATATTTTCATCGGGACCGATCAAACAATTCAACAACGTAATCAATACAAGGACATTAAGCGGCAAATTGATGAAAAGAAACAAGGAGGGGATAACAGTTGGTTCATTAAGTTTATTGATGGTGTTCC
>NW_026083279.1:0-48444 GCF_020184175.1 Aphis gossypii
AAAATGTGAAGGGATGAAATATATTGTAAGTCATATTGAAAGTTTTCCTTCTGAAAGTTCTCATTACTCCAGAAACAATAATCCCAATAGAAAATATTTATCACCATTATTAAATATAAGTAAAATGTTTTCATTGTACAAAGAAAAATGTGTCGATGATAATAAACCGGAATGTTATAGACTTATAGTATTAAAGACACTACCTACAGGAAAATATTTTGCCAAAGTTTCAATTTAAACTTTGGTAATCCTAGGAGTGACACATGCAGTAGATGTGAATCCAACAATACAAGACATGTATCATTTTATAAAGCTGCCTAATGAGACTCAAGGGAAAGATCGTGAACTTGCAATAAATAATTATAAAATCTGTTATAATACCATGGACCTACAACAAACAATGCCTTTACCAAAACTGTCTACATCAAAAGCCTTTTACTTGAGGCAATTATGGTTTTATAATTTTAGTATTCATGCTATCACCGTCAAGGGCCATCAACCATACATGTTTACTTGTACTGAGGACTTGGCAGGAAAGGGTAGTAATGAAATTGCAAGTTCTCTGTGGTATTTTGTACAACTTTCCAAAAAAACTACTTTACAAGATGTGGTACACTTAGTTGTATGGTCAGATTCATGTGCTGGCGAAAATAAAAACTTAAATATTATATCATTATACCAGTACATTATTTTAAAAGGAGACTTTAAAATAATCGATCACAAGTTTCCTGAAGTGGGATATTCATACTTGGATTCTAATAGAGATTTTGGAAGAATTGAGAAAATTTTAAGAAAAAATCAAAATATATATACTCCAGAACAGTACCGCAGTATAATACAAGATGCTAGTAAAAAAAAATGTTGTTCTGGTTGATGTGGAACACTAGTTTAAAAAGGTTGACATTCTCAAGAATAAGTTGAGAATATTAAATTAAGTAAAAAACACTGAAGGTGAAAAAATTAATTTTCGAGACAACATCGAATGGATTAGAGTTGACACATTTGAAAGCTATAAATATAAGGAGAGTTATGATGAAGATGTTCCTTTCAAAACTGTAAACTTATTAAAAGATAAAGGTTTTATACCTACAGAAGTTACTTTAGAAAGACCGAATGAAAAAATTGGTGATATATCAAAGAAAAAAATTGATAATCTAAAAGCCCAACTTGCGTTTGTTCCACTTGAATTTCAGTGGTTTTATGAACAATTATTTTAACATAGTTTTCTTGTACTATTTTATTTTAAAGCATTTTTATCATGTTAATTTGTGATGTTTATTAATTTTTATTTTATTGGAGTTTATTAAAATTTAACAGAGTTTTTCAATTTATTTAACTGAGAGAAAGTTAATCATTTTTTGTTTTTTATTAATATTATTATTATATTGTTTTATTTTTAAAACTTATATTTAAGTTTTACAAAATTATTTATATTTTTATTATATAAAAAGTTATAAATTAAAAGATAATTATTTTATAATAATGGTATTTGTTTGTAATATTGTCAATAACACCCAATGAGAAATAATTTATTGGATAGTACTACATGGATAAAGGTGTTATGTACTTCTTTTTTAACTTAAACTTAAGTTAGATCTAATATGAGTAAATGTATGAACTTAAAATTGATAGACATATTAAAGCAGCATAATATTATGCATTAAATAATCCAAACCACGAGTGCTTAACTTAAAAACTATAAAAGTTCCAAGCATGTAAGAATGTATAAACTAAAATGATGCTTCCTGAAAAGTTTAGAAAATGTCAATTAACACCTCTATCCACTTATCCTTTCAGTAATTCAGTTATTTAATAAATACAATTAACTATTATTATATAAAATATAAAATACTCGTATAATATAAAGTATACACAAATATAATAATAAATAATAATAGTTTTAAATTCTGAACGAAGTGATGAATGTATTGATTTTACAATGGTGTGTGTTCTTTTGTTTTGTGTCTGTGTACAGCATAACTAGTCGAAATAATGCTCCAATTTCAAACTATGGGGGTGATTTCCGATGTAAAAGTGAATATCCTTGGTGCATTATACAGGTAAAAAGTTAACATTTTCCAACAGTTTTCAAAAAAATCGAGAAAAACAAAAAAAAAATGACGGAAAAACGGCAATTTTTACGCAAAACCAGTTTTCGACCAAATCGATTTTTTTTTATGGTTGTAATTCAAAATCTAATCACTGAAAATACTTGAAATTTTCACCAAATGTTAATGTCAGTGGTATCCGTATATAGTTAAATTTTCAAAAAATTTTGACTTTTTTTAAGTTATTTATAGACCACTGAAATTTTCGATTTTTTTGAGATATTTTTTTTAAAGTGTCGATAAAAAATTTTTGGATGACCAAAAAGTTTTGAAAATTTAATACAAGGTTCCTTATGAGTTGTTTTTAATGTAGCTAAAAAAAATTAAAAATCGTTAGTCACAATTTTTTTTTATAAGCGTTTTTAGTTCAAATTTTTACGAAATCTGTCGAAAACGCGAACATTTGTAAGTAATTTTGAAGTTGAAAAACCATAAATTTTTTTTCTTTTATAACTAAGTTTTGAAAATTTGGTACAAGATTCTCCATACATTTTTCTTCAAATATCTGTAAAAAAAACTTTACCGGATTCAGACAAAAAATTTTTATGAGTGTTTGAAATTTAAATTTTTACAAAAACCGTGTTAAATAACAGTTTAGCCTCAAACGATTTTTGATATTTGTTATTATTCAAAAAGTATAAGTCGTAGATACTTGAAAATTTTACCAGTTATTAAGATTCGCGTTTTCTTTACGTGATTTAAATTTCAAATATTTTGACTTTTTTGAGCTATTTATAGACAACTGAAATTTTCAATTTTTCTGAAAAAATATTTTTGAAGTGTCGATAAAATTTTTTTGGCCCTATCAAAATACTTGAAAATTTAATACAAAGTTCCTCATATGTTATTCTTATAGTGATTAAAAAATTATAAGAATACATAATCACAATTTTTTTTTATTAGCATTTGAAGTTCAAATATTGACAAAAATTCGTCAAAACCATGAATATTTGCAAATTATTTTGTAGGTATATTTCATAAAAATTGTTGTATAAGTAGCTAAGAGTTGAAAATTTAATACAAGATTTTTCATAAGTTTAGCTTACAATATTATAAAAGAACTTAAATTTTGTTGTATTCAGGCCATTAAAACATAAACCCCCTTTTTCACCAACCACTAGAAATTATATCCTAGGCTGACAAATCATCTTCGTTCAGAATCGTTTTTCGTATACAATGATAACTATCATTGGATTCAAATTTAACACTCCTATAATATATAATAATGATCCATACGGCACCTAATGTACAGCAGAGCGGTACTCACTTGCCCGCTTTTTTTTTTAAATTAAGTTTTACAGTATAAAGATAAAAAAAAAAACCAAACATTTTAAACTAAATAACAAACATCACAGGTTTATCTTGTTTTAGCTGTTGCTGTGCCATATATATTCTTCCTTTTTTTTGAGTTCACTGAAAGCTTACTGTAGCATATGATCTTACCGTAAAAAAGTGTTTTACAATTCTTTCTTTAATATTACAGAATTTTAAACATGTAGGAAATTCAATAGATAAATCATTTATTTTTTTATTAATTAAGTTCTGAGAAGAGTAATGTATTATATATGTCTTATATTTAAAGAAGTTCACAATTACAAATTATCAAAAATAGTTCCATGCATGGATGTTTCAATCAACCTTTATTCAGTAAAGTAGTGTATGTCTTAATACTCTCGAACAGTTCATCATTAGGTGTATTTTGCTGTAAATTAATCTCACAATCTTTACAACAATGTTTTAACAACATATTAGTTGTACTTCCAGCTAGGTGGTATAAACTATTTAAGTCAATTTTATTTATGCATGTTAATATATGGTTAATAGTTTCTGTTTTAAATGCATCACTAGGAAGGTTACTAGAGTTATGTGTAAACATCTCACTAAAATTAATAATATTACTGGGAGTACTCTTATAACCAGGATTCTGGAAGAAATCTATAAGGTAAGTATCACTGTCCGTTACATAACTACTTCTTTTAACATCGGAAATAAATTGAGAAACTGAGATTATTTTTAAACTACTAAGACATTTGGTGGCTGTAGAAGTTGCTTCAGATTTACGGCGAATTTGAGAAAAAACATTTTCAATTGCGTCTTGGGTGAATCTATGACAAATCAAGAAATCAAAGCTACAATTGAATAGAGTTTCTGCAATATCTAACAAAGATAATGATGACATTATAAAACCAACATTTAACGGTTTCCATCCATTTCCAATAGTTAGGTTTTCAAATAAATTAATAACTTTTTCAAAAAAATCATACTCGTATTTAGATTCTTTAAAATTTTTAGTTATTGATGTTTTTTTTAGTTTTGAGGCTGTCAAAATGAACCATTCATCAGTTATTCGGATAAAATGTGCTGTAACTAAAGCATCTTGAGGTAAAGTTCCTAACTTGACAGCTAATTCAAGAGCAACTGCAGTCTTTAATGAAAAAATATAAAAGCTGCTCCAACGTTCATTTTTTGAAAATTATTTGGGAAGATATCTTCACGTTTCAAGTGATGTAAAGATCTAAGTTCTTTTCCTCCATCAATTTCTTCTGTCCACAATTTAATAACATAAGACCCTTTGACTATTTGAGAAGGAAGATTATTTATGTCACAGTAAGTTGTGGGTAAAACTATATCCCCTTTTAGTGTGGCACTTTTTAAATTTTTATTAAATGACATACATCAGGAGTAATGAAAATATAATGCCCATTTTAAAAGAACTTATTTTCTCTAATACCATCTTTTTTTTTATATATACCCAAAACTGTCCAAAGCGCTAGATTGCTATTACCCATATCCAATAATAATGATAATACTTTAATACTACAACTCTCAAAAAATTAATACATTCAAAAATAAAATTTTTGAAATATTCATTATCAACAGCACCATCTGTCACATGAGCACCTATAATTGTTTCCAAGTATGTCTAACACCTCTTATTAAGACCACAAGTAGTTTGTTCCCTACTTTGGTAGAATTTCCGATGGTTCCAAACATTTCACGGCGATTTTTATCATAACTTATGTTTGGGCTGATTTCCTTTTCATCCACTGACATACAACAAACTTTATCACTTTCTTCCATACAGGAAACTTTATGTTTGAGTGGGTCAAGTAAATCAGTAAACACTCCAAAACTTAATTTAAACTGACGTAGTCTTCTTGTTAACGTGCTATAAGCAGGTAATGGATATTTTGTTTCTATAAGATAATCATAACCGTGTACACCTAAGGCAAAACTCATTTTTAAACCCTTAACAATAGTCTTGGTTGCCCACTTTCTAGGAGGTTCATTTATAGCCATAATTTGGTCATCACAAAGGAAAGTATTTAATAATTCATTACTTTTTTGAACTTCATTCTTTAGGTGTTTAATTTCCAGCTGAGCTAACTTCTTTTCTTCTTCAATTTTATCAATTTGTTGAATTTCTATTTTCATCCGGTCATTTTCATCTTTAAGACGCCTTATTTCTGCTCTCGTTTTTTCAAGTTCTTCCTGTGAAGCAAAAGAAAACATTGAAAAACTACATCTATGTATTAATATAAATATTATATTATAATATTCAGTTTATATAGAAAGAACATCGTACGACGTGTGTTGTTTTAAAAATATCTAACTTTCTTAAAAACAATATATCCTATCCTCTTAATTATGTATGTAAGCCCATAATTTAAATTAGCACATTTTTACCTATAACCCTAACAATTAACATTTACTTATTAAAATTACATAAACCAACATGCATCAAGTATTTAAGCTGCAAAATAATAAATATTTTAACTATAATTTATATGACTTACTATTGGATCCATCACCAAACATTGCTCACTCAAGCAACTAACCGGCTCAAAATTTTCTCCGCCGATGGTTGTATTACTTTGTATACTTGTACTAAAATACAAAAAAAAAAATAAATTTAAGTAAAAAATAACTTAAATTTAAACTTACTTTAGCCTGTGACAACCTTTTTCAACCAATGAACCTTTTTTTAGATTTTCACTGTTATAATTGCGTGTTATCTGTAAAATAAATAAAAACCACAAAATTGAAGAATTTAAATTAATTTATTACATAATATAGATTAAAATAACTACTATTCATAATCATTACATATTTTTATATATAAATTATGTTATAAAGCATTTTTCATTAAAATAAATTTGTTTTAATAATTAATTATGATATGCCTTATACAAAGATTTTCTTTCAGTTTCCAACAAGAGAGGTGCATTTGGTACATCAAATAATGTTGGTAAAGCATTTGGTTTGAGTTTTTTTACACCATCAAAACGATGTGTTTCGAATTGTCCTTCTTCGAAGTGAATCTTTTGGAATATGCAAAAAATATAAAATAATAAATAATAACTATGGTTTAAAGAAAACGACAAAAAATATTAAAATTACTAAATTGTATTAATAAATTATGATTAAGTCTTCTTAACTATACTTACTTCACATAACTCAGACGAATTTGTAGGCTTCCATTTGTCACGGTGACAATTTTGTAACCAAGTTTTTAGTCTTTCAAGATTTCTTGGAAACCGAAAAAGACGAAAACCTTTATTACGTGTATTGGAACAGTTTACTGCTGTACAACCACCCATTTTTTATACCCAGAACTTTATAGTTTCACACACAATATAAAACTTACATAATACTATATTAATATAATATGACCATGACAAAATCTATTTTGTCATGAATATGACTATTGACTAGCTAACTTGAGTACCTATGTCCTATAATATTTAAAATTTTTCGTTTATGACGTTCAGTAGAATGGCCTGAATCTATTATCACTATGTATCAATTGTAGAAAAATGGCAGACGATCATACCCAAATTTATAGTGCCTTACCCAGACAGGCCTCCACTGTATAATATTAGATAATTATATCTGTCAGTTGTAACATAAAATTTAATATGGATGATGGTCTAAAATTATTCATTATATTTATAAATTATTTAAATTATTTTGTTATTTCACCCCTTCAACATATAGCTGTTATAATATATAACAGACTAGGTATAGGTATTATATGTATACACCTATAATATATAGTTGCCCAGACAAGGACAATTAATTATGTTATATGAATGTATTATTTCGAATTGTAGATATTATAGTTATACGGCTGTAATGATTTGCTTGATTCGAAGCATATTTTGATTAAAGCTTATTTTATATGGAGACCTGAAGGTGTTGGGTTTCGGTATATACTCTCGATGAGTGGATAACCGCATGATGCTCTCATCGTTATTCGAACGGTGTAACATATTTCGATTTTGTTTACAATTATTTATTGAAAACTGCAATGTTTTATTTTTTCCTAAGGGTGGTGACACGGATGACGTTGCCGATAGTATTATAATTTACTAAAAAATGTCTACAAAAAAATTTATAATAGATAGATACACACATATAAATGGGATAATTGTTTTAACTGCATACTATGTTCTCAAGCATTATAATTGAAGTTAACTGCATTTGTCGGTTAAATTAACTGCAATAGAGCTTTGATCTAATTATAATATTTCGACTACTTGAAGATATTGAAATAACACATTAAAATAGTTAATTCGAGAATCCAGGTTATTTAATTTAACATGTTTGGAGGATTAAAATGACTACAAGTTAATGAGTTATTCTGAATTATTTTTACTCTTAAAATAAATGTCAATAAATGATGCGCCGGAATTATTCATACGAACATATTGTAGTCAACTACTCCGACTCGCATACCTAGCCTCGAGAGGGTGACCAGAAATAATAGTTATGTATATATGTAGAACAATTTTGTTATGATTGCGCGTTGCGCAAAATACGTATAATAATAATATAAGCTATATAGAATATTATAATAATACAGAATAAAATAATTAATATACGGGCGCCCAAAGTAATAAAATAATATGTATAAAAAAATGATAATAATAATAATATTATGATCGATTGATCAATACGTAAATACAATAAATAATATATGATAATACAAAATGATAATATAAATTGATATTGATATCACCTGGTATTGATAATAGAACTGATATGAGCTGCGATGTTGCCAACAGGGCGTCCGAACACGATGATGATATGATTATAGCAATATATGATAATGACGTAAGCCGATGGGTTATCAAGTGGGAAGTCCCCATGTTGACAACTTTCTCACTGACGAATACACCAATATACATATACGCACTTCAAATAGTATAAAATAGTACGGCACACGGTAGTCGGATCAATGACAATAAAATAATAATATTAGAATGGCAACTTACGCCACACGACCGACACGCAAGTATTATGGCACCGTGAATCGCGGAATTGATGCGGACGCTAAAGGGCCGCGCGAGTAACGTCGGCACACACGCACGAATACAAAATAATGTTCAATGACGTGATGGACGACAAATCACCAATACACTGGTAACGAAAAACGTAGTGGCATATGGTTAGCGATCGAAAAAAAGGGCGCGGATCAGCTAACTGGCACACGACGCACGTAAAAATGGCCGGCGCGTATATTTGCACGTACTAGGGCAAAACGGCGTATATGAAATTGCGAGACGAGAGCAACTCGTGGACTGGGTAGTATACGTTCAGTATTATGTCGCAAAGGTCAAAAGCCATATCAGCGATTACGACGATGGCAATGACGAAGGTCGCCGAAGCTTGTCGTGATCTCGCTGGACTTTGACCCGGCTCATCTTCGGCGCGATAGTATGAAGTTCAAACATTCTCCCCCCATGGGAAGCTCAGGCTCCCATAGAAATTGAACGGATTTGGTGGAGTGGACTGGAACAGCGGCTTGAGATGGTGTGTTACCGGGGTGATGTCATTCATCATTTCGTTTTTACAAAACCAAAATAATAATAATAATAATACTTATAATAAAATACACGTTGGTTGCAAATTACAAATAATGCACAATGTAGTGAAAACATATAAAAAATAACTAAATAAAGAACATAGTATTAAATAATATAAATATAGTTAGACGCGAAGTCAGATAGTTACTACAAAAAAAATCTCGTTCTGAAACAACTTATATGATTTTGTGAGTAGGGATTCAATTAATGAGCACCTTACTGGGGATGATTTAAACTAGGACGCTATTGTGCGGGTAAAACTACTTTTGGTACTATTTTGGTAACTGGTAGAGTGATTTCACCCTGGCTCGTCAACAATCGCACAACCATCGTTGCCAGGTAGTACTTCGAGGATACCGGGAGACGCCTAACCTAACCTAACGTCCGAGACGCCATGTCAACGGCGGGGATTGGTTGTCGATGACCACTACCATATCGTTGACTCGTACGTTTGGGGCCTCGGTAGTCCATTTGGGCCTCCTATGAAGCGACACAAGGTATTTAGATGACCAACGTCGCCAAAATGACTGATGATATTGGTCGAGCAGCTTCCAACATTGAGTTAGATTGATGCGTGACTCGAACGGTACTCGAGGCGGAACAGCCAATAGAAGTTGCCCAATTAAAAAATGTCCCGGAGATAAATAATCAAGATCAGCTGGATCGGTGGTCAGTGGCGTCAGTGGTCTCGAATTGAGTACAGCTTCGACGTGAGTGAGTAGAGTCGTAAATTCCACGTATGTGAGTACATGTGATCAAGTTAATTTGGCTAAAGAATGGCTTATAACTGATGGGTTGATTGCTTCATTTGATGACATTTTGAAAAACTGGAGGATCACATTTGAATTAAGAAACAGTGAAATTACTAATTCAATAAATAATTGCAATTTGTCAGATTTTTTTGAATCTTGACCAATACTTCAAAGTCCAAGAGATTATGAATTGGTTTGTACCTATCTAATTCATTTATTTAATTTTTAGGTGGAAATAGATTTTAGACTAAAGTACCCAAATGATAAGTCATATAATTTTAGTCATTTCATAAATAATTGGACTAAGTTTACAAAAGCTATTTTGAATATTCATGGAAGTTCAATCAAAGATAAATATGCCAAATACTTATTATCTCAATATGATGCTGCTCAATTGATGAAAGGTATAAATATTTTATTAATTTAAATTTTATTATTGAATAATATTTTGAAATACTTTTATAACATATTATTCTTTAAAGATTATAGGACTTGTAATATCCTGAAACTATTACTATTACCATATTTTATCCCGACTAAGACTCAAATTAAGGGTAATAACAAAAATAAATCATGGAAATCATCTCATGAAGAGTCTGCTGCAGCATTTGTAACTCATATTACTGTTAGTAATACAAAAATTGTAAGACTTTGTAGCTATTTGGTTATTCTTAAATTAATTTAGTTTAAAAATTATGTTATTATTTCAGAATTGATCTAATTTAGAAGAGGATATAACTAGGAGACGTTTGAAATATGCTGAATATGGGTCTACAATACAGCCATTTATTATATTAGTGGGGAATGATATATCTTCCATCAATACATGCTACATTAGAGTAAATGACCAGCTATGGAAAATACAATGTCCTTTACGTGCTATTAATATTTGTTTTAAGACATATTTTACTTTTAATTGCTCACACCCAAGAGAATGTTATGAGACTTAGTTACTTTTACAAAATCATGTTTTTAATTTGGTAACTGATTTTGATAAACAAACGGCCATAACCATTAATATTTCAAACAAATTAAAATCTTTAGTTTAGTAATTTTTCATTTTAACTACAGTTTACTGATAATATTGTCCATTTAATATTTTTATTTTGTTGGTTGATTTATTTGTTAGTGTTGTAATTGTTTATACTATTAAAAGTGTTATTGTAATAGGTACGTATTATTAAAATAATAATTAATAAATTCAAAATTCAAAATGTATAACTGTTATTTATGCTCTATAAAAAACCTAATATCAGTTAATGAATTAATTTTACATTTACAGATTTTTCATAATCTAAATAATTATTCTTTATTCATATGCAATCAAAACTCGTGTGTAAGAAATTTCAGAGGAATTGGTAAGTTTAGAAAACATTTAAACAAAGAACATACAACTTCTACCTTAACATTAAATTTAAATCTTAATGAAGTAACAATTCCAAATGTTGAAATCGATTCTACTTCATCTAAATCTATTTTGTTAAATTCTGAATCTTTAATCTCTCATACTGAAATTGAAAATAAGATCAATAATTCATTTGAGAATATTGTAACTAATAATGTAGTAAGTTTCATAGCTGATTTATACTCTAATCCAAGTATGACTGAAACTTTATTACAAACAATTGTTACAGGCACTAATGAACTTATATCTAATGGAATTATGTGCCATTTAAAAAGTAAAATTGAACCTCTTTTAAACAAGTGTACTTCGGAACAAATCCAAGAAATAGATAAACTATTCAACGTGTTAGTTAATCCATTTACCAAACTTGATACTAAATTCCTTAGAATGAAATATCTTGAAGAAAATAATTTATATGTTAAACCAAAATCTGTAGTCGTGGGATATACTAAAGAAAAAAAAATTGAAACTGGTATAGAGCGTTTGTTAATGGTACCAATAGGACATTTAATATCTTTAAAAACAAATCTTAAATCTTTTTTTGAATTACCTGGTGTATTGGATATAGCACTAAATTATTTAAAAAAGCTCAATGAAATCAAATTTGCTTTCATCATACTTGAATGGTTCTTCGTGGAAATATATATATTCCAAATTTCTTGATAAAATAGTGTTTCCCCTTTTTTTATATTATGATGATGCAGAAATGGGTAATCCTCTAGGATCCCATTCAGGAGTTCATAAAATGGGTTGTGTTTATTACTCTGTTGCTGCTCTCCCTTCTGAATATCTTTCATCTTTAAATAATATTTTTGTAGCGTTTTTATTTCATTCTGCTGATCTGTCTTCGATCAAAAATCAATAAAAAAAAAATGTTTGCAGCCTTAATAAAAGAACTAATTAATATTCAAGAAAACGGTATTCTACTTTCTACTAATGTAACAATTTAATTTACTTTGGGACTTGTTTTAGGAGATAATCTAGGTCTCAATTCGATTTTAGGGTTTATTGAAAGTTTTTCAGCAAACTTTTATTGCCGGACGTTATTTACCAAAATCTGACCTACAAAATTTGTTGAAAGAATCAAAATTAATTATGAAGATCATATTAATCAGGCTAATGTTTCAATTTTGTTTGACAATTCTGTTAACAATCGTTACAAACTGTTATAAAAGAACGTTGTATTTTTAATGAAGTACCTAATTATCATGTAGTTGAAAATAAAGTTTGTGACTTCATGCATGATATTCCAGAAGGAGTAGCTTGCTATGATATGGCAGTCATCATTAATAGTCTAATTCAAGCAAAATATTTCACTTTGGATGAACTTAATAGTCGTATACAACTTTTTGAATATGGGGTGACAGAACAAAAAAATTCTCCACCTAGTATTAGTCAGCGCAATTGAAACAATGGAAGTATAATAATGTCAGCATCAGAGATGCTATGTTTCATTAGATATTTCGGTCTTATTATTGGAGAATTAGTTCCTTTAAAAACTGAGGTTTGGTATTTATATATTTCATTGCAAAAAATAGTTGATTTGTGCTGTGCTAGAACTATTCAACCAGAATGTTCAGTTCAGTTAGATGCTTTGGTTGCGAAACATAATAGATTATACCTTAAGTATTCCAATAGCAAATTAAAACCTAAACATCATAATATATTAACTCATTATGGTAGACTTCTATTAAAAAATGGCCCAATTATTTTAACTTCTTCTATACGCTTTGAAGCTAACATAAAGTTTTGAAATCAATTGCTAATTCTATCTCATGTAGAATTAATCTTGGTTATACTATAGCCCATAAATTGCAAATGCAAAATGTTAGTCGTCTACTTACACAAACTGGTTTAGTGGCAGATTTAAATGTAGGAAAAAGTCAAGATATTTCATATTATAAAGAATTGTTTAAATCATTTGATGGTGTAATACCACAAGAGATAATTAATTTTTCTTATGTAGTACCTTGGCGTGAATATAAAGGTATTTATTATAAACCTGGGATGATTTTAACCCTGGGTGTTAATTTAGATGAATCTTTTTTTGGAGAAGTAAAAAAGATAATTATTGGTCAGTCTAAAATTCCATATTTTTTAGTTACAACAATACAGTCTGTAGGGTTTGACCGCCACTTTCACGCTTATGAAGTATTACCTTATAACAATAATAACAAATTATGGGATATTATATTATCAATTACCTGATGTTATTCCTTCAGTAACTTGAGTTTTAGGCAATGGTAAATTGTATGTTACATTAAGATATAAGTTGAAGTGTTTTTAATTTTGAAGTTGTTCTCAATGTTTGTTTTATTTAAATCTAATTGCATAAAAAAGTATGCAATGAAAGATACCTAACTGTTTTATTATATTATTATTTTATATTATCTATTATATTATTATTATATTAAGCTTGTT
Organism: Aphis gossypii; assembly: GCF_020184175.1. NCBI lineage: Eukaryota > Metazoa > Arthropoda > Insecta > Hemiptera > Aphididae > Aphis > Aphis gossypii. Next base: position 13,556 of record NW_026083279.1, read on the forward strand.
GTTTGTTTTTTTATTTTAAATAGGTATTAAATTAAATTAATTGTTTTATCTGCATTTATTTATTTATAATTTAGACAAGTGTTTCATCACACGTTCGTTTTATATTCTGTATTCGTGTTGCTATAACAAAATAATTTAAGGAATTTATTAAAATATATTCAGAGGCAATTCTTATTCGTTTTATTTTACCTCATTAGCATGGGCGAATATCAAACCATATCAGACGGTTGAAGAATCTAAAAATATATGTTTCTATGGATCAGACAAAAATGTTAAGTTCTTAAATGTGATCAATTATCTACCTATGTTCATTAGTTACATTAGATTATTTCTTCAAAATCTGTTTCTTCAGTTAGTTCATTTTATATTGTTAATAATGCTAATGCAGAATACCTTTCTTAGCTCATAGTTGATATAAGATAATTTTTTACTCTTTTTAAAACAGAAAATGAACGCTCAACTGAACAGTTGGTAGATGACATTGACAAAAAAATACGTAGTGCAACTTCTGCATATAGATACAAAATTAAAAAATTATTACTTCTTATCCATAACATGAGTTGTTGAATTGTCTTAGGATTGTTATCTGTGGTTTCTATACTCTTTATGTGTCCTTGTAGCTGAACTACTTCACTAGCTAAGTTTACATTTAAGTCGTTTGGATAAACTCCACACAATTCTTTGGCACATTGACAATTTTTTTCAGTAGAATATTGAGTTATATTATGAAAAAATGAAAATTTTTTTGCTAAATTATCATATACAGACTTTCTTTTTTGTAACTCACATAGTAAATTATCAAGAATAACATAATATGTCTTTATTATAAAACTTTCTCGGCCAACTAAAGTCACTTCATTAGATCTATTTTCACCATGTTGTAATTTTCATTTTATTTTCCGTTTTTCATTTTCTTCATAGATACTCAGTCCAGATAATTTTTTAGCAGAATTTTCATAGTAACTGATTGCATATAATGTATTACAGAATCATATAGTTGAACAACAGTGATTAAATCAGTTGAAACCGATTGCAATGTTTTACTAGTTTTGTTCAACACTTCTAGAATGTCACCCCAAAATACAGCCATAAGAGCACATTCAAAACGATTTAATTTTTTTAATATTCCTTTTGCTTCACAGCGTAAAGATGGTTTTTGATAATGTTCCTCTGAAAATGTTTTCAACACTCCAACAACTAAATCCCAATTTTTAGTAAGAGATCTACAAGCATCATCCCGAGCCGACTATCGAGTCTCAGATAACCCTTTCAATGTTACCTTTGCATTTAACATTTCCCAACGTTGAGTTGATGCAGAAAAAAAACAGTATACTGTTTGTAACAATTCAAAAAATGACGAGCTTCTTCACAGCAACTTGCAGCACAACTACCAACCAAATTTAAAGAGTGAGCTGCACAAGGAGCATACTCAGCCAGTGGATTAACTTGTTTGATTCATGTTTGTAGGCCTGAGTAGGTACCAGACATATTGCTGGCATTATCATAAGATTGTCCTCTCATGTTAGCTAAATCAATGTTAAATAAAGCCAGAGTAGTCAACACATCATCAGCTAATTTTTCAGACTTATGTCCAGTGTTTTCTAAGAAACACAAGAACCTTTCTTTAGGATGCCCATCTAAAACATATCTTTGTACAAATGATAATTGGTCGGAATTTGAAATATCAGGCGTCGAATCAACTACTACAGAAAAATACTTGGCTGTTTGAACTTCTTTTATAATATTTTCCAAGACTTTATCACTCATTAAAGTTATAAATTGTTCATATGTATGAAATGATAAGCATGTAGTTGACCCTTTTCCTTTATTCCCATATTTAGAAATGTGAGAAGCTAAAAATGGATCAAAATGTGCTATTAATTCCATTGACATTAAAAAGTTTCCATTGTGTGAGCTTCCAATTTTGTCTGAGTCACTTCTAAATTCCAATCCTCTTATTGCCAAGCTTTTAACCACTACAAAAACTCTCTTCAAAACATTTTTCCAATAATGAACTTCATCATTAATTTGGTCCAATAATCCACTGTCAATCCTATTTGTTAATGTTCCTCGATTTTTTAGAGTCAATGTATTTGATTTGTGAACTGGAGATTACTCGTGTGATGAAATTCTATTACCCGCTCTTTTCCAATCCGAAAATCCAGTAGTAGCAAAAGCAGAATTTGCTCCAAATAATTTGCAAGTGATACAAAAAATAGCACCTGTACTTTGAGAGTATACAAGGTAATCTCTTTGAATTTTTTCACCATTGATAACAACTGTATAAAAAAAATTGGCTGAACAGTACCTAAAATGAACTTGTTTTTTCCCTCGAATAACATTATTATAGATTCTTATTGAATTTGAAAAATCTAATTCTTTAATATTTTGTGATATTCCACATGTAGATATTGTGTCTCTTATAACATCATTAATTATCCATAGTGCAATCATTACTATTAAAAATTAAAACATAAAACTTGGTTAATAATTGTAATTAAAAAAATCTCAGCAACAAAATTAATTAATTAATTAATTAAAATTCAATCCTAACATAAGTTTCTGAATTTTCTAAATTATTTTACTACATAATTTCATTTGTTAATTATTTGTTTTAAAAATAAATATCTGTACTAAACATAGGATTACCTCATAAACATACTTTATTATAGTAATTCATAATAATTGTTTTAATTAAAATATGAAATCATGTAATTTACCTGGGTGCCTTAAACTGATCAACATTCACCAATATATTATCATTGTTTGCCTCTAACAAAATATTTTCTCCATCATTAGAATTATTAGAATTCTCAAGCACTGCTAAATAAGCAAAATCAATATAAATATTTTTAATTGGCATTGAAAAAATAAAATGACATGAAATACTTGGGTTATACATTGGTATCACATTATTAACTACATCCACTCCATCAACAGTTATCGACTGTGTCACTTGATCTTCAGTCACATTACTAACATTTTTAGCTGAAAAAAATGTATATTATGAGTACTCGGGGAAGGTAATTTATAATATTAGGTATGTTCCCAACTTATATTTCGCTCATACAATATGAATTAAAAGTATTTGCTTAATAACATTAAACAATAAAAGAGTAAAGACCTAGTTATTAATTCATAATTATTAGTTATTAGTAAGGCTAGGGACTTCATTCCCTAAAAAACCTTTGATTATGTATGCATTTATGTCTTTAAAAATTACCAAATATGCTATTAAAATATGCACTAAAAAAAATAATTAACAGTATTTAATAAAAACCTTTTTATTTTAATATGTAGATATAATTAATAAAATTTTAATTTAGAGTAAAAAAACTTGTCATAATAAATAATTGATATTCTTCTACCTTCTAACACCTAAGTTCTAGTCTAAAATAAAAAATAAATACTTTTTAAAAAACATTTTTAAATTGAATATATTTTTATATTATTTAATAATTATTATAATATATGTAATATTGTTTGTATAAAATATTTATTTAATTATAAAACTACCATTTTCATATTAAAAATGCTCAAACATGCACTTATAATTAAAAAATGTTCAAATATGCAAAATATGTAACTATAAATTTTAAATATGAACTCGTATTACCATGAAACAAATTTCTATATTACTTTGCTCTTTTGAATGATTTTTGAAAAAAAAAAGCTCCTAGAAGTCCCTAGCCCTAGATTAGTATTATTAATCAATTACTTACTCGAATCAGTAGTAACACTAGCTCCAGAATTAAAAAGTTGAAACAGAAAAAAAATGTTTAATATTTTTAGTCTTGACAATAACATCAGCAATTTGTCTAGCCTTTTCTTTGGATTTTAACCGGTATCCAGCTCCACTAAGTTTTTTACGATTCATAACTTTCGTAACCGTAAATGGAAAAAACTTAAATTTGACCGCGTATTGTTTATTAAAATAATAAATATACGTATATCTGTCACCAATTCACCAACAGATCTAAACATGTAATGGTAGGATGCACGCGATTCGGCTATGCCGAAATATTTAACTGCATTTGTCAGGTATCAAAGCGATAACATAATAATATTAAATTGTATAAGTTTAAAATGTTTTTGTTCTAATTTGGTAAATAATATCAAATACCGAGAACCACTGCGTTGTTTACATGATATAGGCACAGCCGCGGCTGTGCAACGCTCATCGTTATCGTACATTCAAAAAGTCTAATCTATTAATAGATATAATAATATTTAATAATATTAAATTATTAAATAATAATTATCAAAATAATTTTTCCAATGAATGTATTGAAGACTGAAGTATAAATAAAAACATTTTTTTTTTTTTTTTTGTTATTAGATACGCCATAATATTTATTTTCAATATAAAATTTCCGCCCCCCTCCCTAATAAGCTAAAGAACTTGCCGCCCCGGGAAACAAGGGACACTTGCCCCCCCCCCTCAAATACGGCCCTGTTTATACCAACATTTCTTACAGTCAGACTGGTCAGTTTCTAGTGTTGACGGCTTCTCTACTTGTGCTGAGTTTGACTGCTTTCTTCAATTTTTTAGATTATTCGATTTATCACCATACATTTTTTGAACATTTTTCTCTTCAACTTATCCTCCATTATCAGTTAATGAATGCTGCTGATATCGAGCCAATTCTGCAGATTTACAATGATCTATAGTTTTCTCAAGACTAAGATCTGGTGCCCTTGGGAGTCTTTCTTGTAGACCCAAGTCTTTGACACTCAGTACTAGCCTGATTCGTACCATATTCTCTTCCAGATTACCTAACTCACAGCGTTTGGCTAGATTGCGTATGTCTCTTAAAGATTTTTCAAACGCTTCCCCTTCTTCCTGATAACGACGAAAAAATTTTTCAATTATTACGTTACCCTTAGGTTCATAATACTGTTGTATTTCATGGATATTTTTTTAACACAGCCAGGATTATTATCACTAGTAATATTGATAGATTCTAAAAACTCATATGTCTCATCCAGTGGCGGTTTTGGGGGTGAGGCAAGTGAGGCGCCGCCTCACTTGTAATTTTCAAGAAAATAAATAATAGTTGTTTCCTTATATTGGCATTTGGTACTATTTTGAACTTTAAAATTTTAATTGTACATATGAGTTTTTAATTTTAATTTATATATTTAAGACATTAAATGCTTTAGAATTTAAGTTTAATGAACAACGATATTGAATATTATTTGTTTGTAGTTTGTACAGAACTTGTTACAATGCACGAAAGGCTGTAGCGTCGCTGTACGTAATTTATGAGCTATTATAGCCGTTTCCATTTAATATTGAGCCTGGCGCTGCCACCGCTAAAGCGCTGAGATCGACAGAGCCTCTGTCACAGAGGCGAGAGACGACGGTCGGCGTCGCCTAAGTTTGTGCATGCGAGGTTCGTCTACGCACACACATGTAAGCTCGTAAAATAGTGTGAATAGCGCATGCGCAGACTACCGCCAGAGGCGACTAAAATCAACCGCACAACGATATTATGTACGTTTGCTGCCGCCCGCCGGGCACATAAATTGTATACAGCCGTGATACTTGCTAGGTGGGGGGCTGCGGCAGCGAGTAGCTTACTGTTATCACTGATGCACGGTCGTCGCAGTATCGCATGTTGTCTATTGGTCTATTAATTATTATCTAATAACTATTATCTATAGAATAGTTTTTATTTTGTTGTTCGACGTTTATCTGTTCTGTGTTCATCAAGTCGTAAGAAGTCGTGTAGAGTGTAATATTGTAAACTGATATACTGTCTAGTGTCTAGTGATTATTCTTCATTTCAAACATTGCAGTATTAGTGTATTACACTTATTTACACGTGTTTTAGACTTGAATCAAGTTAAAAGTGCTGTATTTAGATAATTTAGTTAAGAAGTATTATCAATATTAAAAATGAATCCTGTGTATGACCCTGTTGTTCAACTATTAGGAACGCCATTTCGGCGTTGGACAACTAATGACAAAAATGAATTGCTAAAGCTTGGTAAACCGATTCCCCAGTTGTGTTGTCAATCAAGAGATAAGAAAGGTGGTAAAATGTATAGTAGAGCGTTTAATCCTAAATGGTACGATATGCATACTTGGCTTTGTGGAAGCCAATATAAACAGGCATTGTATTGTTGGCCGTGTTTACTTTTAAGTATGACAAAATCTGTTTGGACTACAACGGGTTATGCCGATTTAAAAAATTTATCACGCAGTGTTAAACTTCATGAATCTGCTAGAGAACATATTCATTGTATGGTAGGATTAAAACATCTTGAAAATAATAGAGTAACTATTGTAGACGCTTTGACTGAACATGGTTATTTGTTTAAAAAAAAATATAACGAAAATGTTCGGCTTAACCGACTTTTTATGGAACATCTAATTGATATTGTGTTATTTTTGGGTAGACAGGAACTGGCCTTTCGAGGTCATAACGAAAGTTCAAGTTCCTTGAATAAAGGAAATTTTAAAGAACTTTTTGATATGCACATTATTAGGTGTTCATTGGAGATTCAAAACCATTATAAAGCGATAAAAAATATATTTTCAGGATTGTCAAATACAATACAAAATGATTTGATAACATGTATTTCAGATCACATAAAAAATATGGTAAGAACTGAAATCAAGGAGTGTATGTTTTATTCTGTCCAAGTTGATGATACGACAGATATTTCGCAAAAGAACACAATGTTCAATTATACTAAGATATATGACAAATAAATCTGAATTAGTAGAAAGGTTTCTTGGTTTCTATAATGTTAGCGAGGATCGCACTGCCGAGGGTCTTTTTAACACGTTAAATTCTGTATTATTAGAACTTGATATGGAAAAAAAATTAATTGGTCAGTGTTATGATGGTGCGAGTGTCATGGCCGGTCATGTAAATGGTTTACAAGCTAAAGTTAAAGAGGTTGCTCCTAATGCGTTGTTTACACACTGCTTAGCACATCGTTTAAACTTGGTGCTACAGCACGGCTGCAGTGCTAATACACAGTGTCGCATTTTTTTTGCTAACATGACTGGAATTTCTGCTTTTTTTCATAATTCTACGTCACGTACGAATGTTGTAGATGCTATAGTTGGGAAACGCATACCACAATTTGTTCAGACGAGATGGGCTTCTCGCTCAAAAATTTTGAACTTAGTTGTAGACAAGTGGGACGAATTTAAAAAGGTTTTTGAACATATTATAAAAGATTCAAATTCATCATCTGAATCGATTTGTGGTTCAATTGGGCATTTGAACAATTTAAAAAAATTTGAATTCGCTTTTTTAGCTCAAACATTTAACAGTATATTTTTACTCACTGACAATTTGTTTAATACACTTCAAAATAAGTCATTTGATATGGAATATTGTATGCGACAAATAAATATAGTTTATGATCTCGTTAGTAAAAAGAGAAATGAATCTGAGTTTTTAAAACTATTTAACAATGCGATAGCGTTAACAAAACGCCCTAAGGCAACAAGAAATATGTCTAATTTTGAATTTAATTATAAAATATTATATTATGAAATACTAGACAATATTTTACTTCAGATAACGACGAGATTTCAAAATACTGATAAATTGATATTTTTACAATTGGCCGATGTTTCAAAATTTAAATACTATTCTACAAATTTTCCTGTAAATGCATTTGAAAATCTGCGAGAATCTTATTCTGACATATTTATTGATAATAACAAATTAAAAGTAGAGTTAGAAGTATTGTACAGCGATGAAAAATATCAAGATTTACATCATGTTTATGATTTAGTAAAAATATTTGAGAGTAGTGGATTAAAAGTAATTTTACCTGAAGTATATAAATTATTTTCTTTAATATTAACAATACCATCAACAAGCGTATCGGTGGAAAGGAGTTTCTCTTGTCTAAAACGTATAAAAACATATTTGCGCAACAGTATTTCCCAAAATCGATTGAGTTCTCTTGCTATAATTTCAATTGAAAAGGAGTTAGTTGACCAACTTAAACATACTGGAGCGTTTTATGATGAAGTCATAAATATGTATGCGAATAAAAAAAATAGAAATATTGATTTACGATATAAATCATAAAAACATAATATTAGGTATATTATATACTATATTATAATATGTGAAATCATATATTTTGTAAATAATGTGTTATTCAATGAAATGTAATGTATATTGTATACGTTTAATTATCAAAGGTTTAAGTCAGGTTATTAATTTTTTTTTAGTTTTACGTATCATATTACACCTATATATTTCGTTTATTAATTATAATGTAGGTATTTATGTTTTAAATCAAATTACAACTAAAAGACTAGTAGGTAATATATTATATTTTTATTTTTTATTTGTATTTTATGTTTGTAAGATATTGTAAATATATGTTAGGAGGGGTGTATGGAAAAACCTCTACGTGGTACATACTAGGCAACAGTAGTGATCTAATCTTAACTGGCTAATCTTTCCGTTCCATTATGATAATTTATAAGTTATAGTATAAGTCTTATACTATTTAAAGAATACATTAGCATATTTTATTCCTGTGTTAGAATAATAGGGTATTTACTATTTAATATTTTTCCGCCTCATGTAAAATTACTTGTCAAAACCGCCACTGGTCTCATCACCAATTACACTTAAAAGTATTGCAACTTTGAGTTTATCTGACTTTTCATCTAAGTCATTGGCCAATAAATATAGTTGAAATTTTGACTTAAATAACCTTAAATTACGAATTACCATACTTGGTTCACTAATATCTAGAGGCGACGGAGCAGGAACTACTTGACCATTCGACTGCGCCATGTTTTATATTCTACACTAATATACTATTTATTATAGACTTGTTATTTTATTTATTATTCAACACTGATACATATTATAATTATATATCTTTTGTATTAATTTACACTTAACATGTGCTTCAGTCTTACAAAACACTGACTAGTGGCTATATGTATGAGAAATTATATGATTATATAATACAATCACGATGTAGATAAGATAAGGTGATACCACTCGTAAATATTCCGGATGCCAATTTGGACGGCAGTTTGATAGTACCGCAGGAGCACGATAGGTAGCGCCACCATTCACCGGGAGGTCTGTTTTTCCTTTTTGTCACATATAAAATCATGAGATTTAAATAGGATTTAGGATTTTCTTTATAAAATAACGCAAGATTTTGAAGTTAAAACTTACCTAGTGTTGAACCTGACTCACTGACTGATTATTGTTTTATAATTTATACTTCAATATGTTTATTGAGTAAGAAATATTTTCAATAATTAAAATAATGGAATGGGAATATCTATTCCTACTATTCTTTCCTGTTTCCTACCTACTATTTACATTTCACTAATATTTATATTTATCAATAAGTCAGTCAGGAGTCATTACAAATTAAATTAGTAACATTAAAATATATCAATAATTTATTAACTAATAATTAATAAACATTTTTTTACATGTTTCTTGTATAATTATTAAAATAATGAAAAACTAACAATTATTAAGTAAGTATAAATAGTTATCTAAAAATAAAATTATAATGTGTAAGTAAAATGTAGTATTATAAAATTAAAAATATTCTTTTTTATAGGTCACATCATTATTATATATATTATAATTTTGATTCCTTGGCTAGATTTTAATTAAAATTATAAACTAACTAAATTATAAAACTAGTAAGTCCTCAGGAGTATCATTATTAAATATATTTAATTCATTTATATTTTTTCATTTTTCCTGAATTTTGTGGTCGTAATTTTGGTGCTGGACGTTTTGCAATAGTTTTGGTCAAATATTTCGGAAAACCCCGAAAAATTGTTGAAACTGCCTCTGATTTTAAAATTGGAGTAGTTCTTTCTAATTTTTCTACTACACCTTCACTTATTATAAACTCATCATATTTAATGATACTGTCAGGGTCAAAATATAGAGAACTACGTGGTCTTTTTGTGTTAATTTTCCATCATCTGTAGGAATACTGTTATTCCAAACTTCTCGAGTTTTATCATCCTATGACAATCCTATGATTTATAATTTATATTAAATGATTTTATCAACACAATAATAAGTATAATTTATTGGTATATTAATATTATTGTATACCTATTTTAAATGGAAATCTGTATGAATTCAATTTATAAAAATCTATATAAGTAGTAACATAGCAACACACACATATTTAGAAGGACCAATAAATTATCAAGTTGAAAAATAAATAAAATTTAAATACCTTTGGTGAACTAAATAATGTTGTGGTTTTTTCATCACTCAATTTTAATTTTTTTGACTCACTAGCATAACCTGTTTTACACCCAGGTACATAACATTTTTTCGGCATTGTTAAATTATTTTTATTTTCACAACTGAATATAGAAACAAGGTTTCAAACTTTAATGTTGTTTAAAATCATCAAAGTTATGGTAAGTTATCTTATCTAATCCATGAATCATGATCATTCAATTGCTTTGTAACTAATTTTAATGCTAGTATTTACAAATAAATAAACTAATATTAGAAAATTGTATTTATTTATTTAAATTAATGTTCAACAACAGCATTTATACCTATTTAACATAATAGCTTATTAGCTTGTTTTATACCTATAGAATAATACTATATTCCACCTATTTTATATTCATATTATAAACATAATATTTATATTTAAATATATTTTTAAATATCTAATAATATATTTTCGTATAATAACTTAAAATAAAATAGGCCTCCGGGCGAATAGTGGCGTACTCTGTTGAGAGATTTCCGAACTCCTGGTTTGCCGTACATTTTGGCATCCATTTATTTACATTATGAGATAGGGAAGTTGTCACGTAGCACAATATAATAATAGTAATAACAGAAAAACAAATAAAAGAAAAAAACAACAAATGTAGATAAGATATTAAGGGAAAATTACTATAATAAAATAATAGAAAAGAAGTTCTGCTTTTTTCTACTTTTTTTTTATTTATAATAATATAATAATGAGAATATAATATGTAATAATCAAATCGCAAGTGCGAAGGCACAGCTCGCAAAACTAAATACAATACGAGTAACCTAAACTCAAAAAAGAAACAAAAGTATACGTGCATATATATAATGTTATATATATAAGTCGTGGCAAGTACGGTCTGCGTAGGCGGCGGACGGAGACGAGTCGTAAACTCGTAACGCGCGGTTAAAAACAGACAAACGCCGCCGTCGCTCTCGGCGGTCGTCACCAACGTCGCGGGAGCTTCGAGGCTCATCGCCGACTCAGAAACTGGTTCGATTAATCGCTCAGGCGTCCCGATTGATTATCAAACGAGTGGTGATACCTAGGCAAGGGGGTCTAGCGGGTGAGATCGCGGTATTCGTGCGACACGACCGTGTCAACTCTCCCCCCCCAAGCTGATAGACACCTTTGTCTAGAGCCGTGCGGTGCCATCGGGTGCCCCGGGCACCTACAGTTGCGATGGGGGAACTGGCGATTACCGCCCAGTTTCCCACTTGCCAGGACTATTCCCTACAGGGCCTCGATATCGACAACGATGTCGTCACCGCCCACCTCCATTGGTTCGTGTGACACGAACGCTGGAGGGGGGGCCTGACAAGCATCCTCGTCCACGGTCGGGGTCCCCTCCTGGGGAATAGCGTCCACTGGAGTTTCCGGCTGCTGTTCCTGGATCGGCGCTGGAGGCGGTGGCTGTGTCCGTGGTAGAACGCTTGGCGGCTGGGCCCGCGGTTGGACAGCCGTCGGCTGCGTCCGTGGTCGGGCAGTTGGCGGCTGTGTCCGCGTTCGGGCGGTTGGCGGCTGTGCCCGTGGTTGGGCAGTTGCCGGCTGTGGCCGCGGCTGGACGGTCGGCGGCCTCCTGGGACGTCTGTGCACCGGTGGTAGGGCACTGGCCAGCGCTGGTCCCTGTGCTGCACGTGCCGGTGGTGGTTGGCGTGCCGGTCGCGGTTGTGGCTTTGCCGTTGTCGCCTTCCGGACCGTCCGCTGTGTGTGGCGGACTGGCCCCGGTATGGGCCGACGGTCCGTCGGTGCCGGTGGACTCGCCGGTGCAGCCCTCGCGTGCTCGCGTCACCCGCGCTCATACGCCGCCCACAGACGAGGGTCTCCCCGTAGCTCCGCCATGTCCACGTCGCCGATCTGCTGGACCGATAGTCCCTGCGGTGCGTTCGGAGGGAACCCTGCTCCCAGCCCGATCAGCGTCGCCCTGGTCTGCCGCAAGATGTCGAGTTGGGAGGTGGTCTGCCACACCAAGTCCTCCAAACTCGACCGCATATGGCCTCGGCTCGGCCGCCACCGGCTGTCCCGGCCCGCCAGATGTTCCTCACCTTCGCGTGACATCTATATGGGGATAGTATAAAAACATAAAAAACAATAATCGAGGTTAATGGTGGTACCCCCACGCAGGTTCCGGTGAGCTACCGTAATAGCACCTTTTTTTTTTTTTTTTTTGTTTTCACACAACTTGGCTGATTACGGAACGAGTATCACTTCGTGTACGCGGGTTTCAAACTGAAGACGTGCACCTAACCCCTTTCCCCAGTTTTTCTTAAAGTATGACGGGACCCGTCAACTTCGCGGCAAACACCCCGCGGGGAAACCCTGATCGGCTTTGGAGAGTGGGTGTGCCTTAACGAAAGCCTGGTCCCCGGCGGCAAACGCTCGCCGGTTCTCCTTTGATTTCTCGGCAACCGTAATGATGTCCGATGTTGCCGGAACCCGCGGAGTACTATCGGACTTCACGATTAGTGCCCAATCTCCCGGACTTTTGGTTTCGTGTCCAAACACCGAAACTGACGGTGAAACGCCGGTCCTGTCGTTCTTCCGGTTGCGCAATGTAAACAGAACCGCGGAGAGTTTCTGGTCCCACGAACGATGACTATCGTTCACCAATAGTGCCCGAAGGCCCTTTTTCAGCTCCTGATTACACCTTTCTACCGGATTGGCCCTCGGGTGGTATACTGGGGTAGTCCAACCCAGTAGTATAAATATGGGGCGTCTGGCTCCATTTTTCAGCGAAGATGAAAAAAGTTTGAGGGGGTATGGTCCCCTTGCTGTGTAAGAAATTCCCGCTGTAAAATGGAGTCAGACGCCCCATGGTTTTTCTGAAAAAACGTGGGGCGTCTGGCTCCATTTTAAAGCGGGGAATTTTTTACTAGGTAAGTAATTCTCCTTTCCACACGTTATTTGATTTGATTTCACATGCACTTCAATTTTTTTAATATAATCAGTTTAGTATATAACTATACATGCACAAGTAATATACTTAGTTTATAAATATGCGTTGAAACGATCATATCTGTGTAAATAGCATCTGTGTTTCACGTTTATTTAAGTTATTACATTTATTTCAATTCGTGATTAATTTAAAACATTTAGTTTGTTACTAACGGTTGAACAATTAAGTCGTGTTATATTTTTTTTATTATTTCTCTGGTAAATTAGCTTATTGATTAGTTTTTTTTTAAGTATTTATCTTGATATACATCTTAATTAAGTCTAGTTATATTTTTTTTATTATTTCTCTGGTAAATTAGCTTATTGATTTGTTTTTTTAAAGTATTTATCTTGAGCTTTATTGAAACCGTGAATTTACAGAAATTTTCCAACGATTTTCCATCTTTAGTTTATTTAGTGCGAAATAATTCATATCCAATACATTCAGATTATACCACATTTATATCAAGATTAAAAACATATAACTCATATCCATCTACTTCATGTCAAAATAAATATTCGTTATCTGAATCTGGTTTAAAATATACCGGTGTAGGTGATAAAGTTGAATGTTTTTTCTGTGGACTTGTCTTACAAAAATGGTCAAACGATGAAATACCATGGGTCGAACACGCAAAATGGAATCCTAAATGTATTTTTGAATTACTATGTAAAGGAAATGAGTTGATAGAAAATGTAAAAAACGAATATGTAAAAGCTAGCCATGTTTATGATTGTAAGTCTATATGATTGTAGTTTACTTTGATGTTTCTTATTACTTTTATAATTTATTTGTATTTCAAAATAAATATTGAATTAATCAACTTAAATGTGTTAATATTTGATTTTATACCTCGTGAACTTATTGTCAAGTAAGATAACGCGTCTAATTATAATTAAATATATTAAATTTAAAAAAATTGCAGTTTTGGGTTCGACAGATCAGGTAAGTAATTCTCCCTTCCACACGTTATTTGATTTGATTTCACGTTCACTTCAATTTTTTTAATGTAATCAGTTTAGTATATAACCACACATGTACATTGTACAAGTAGGTAATACACTTAGTTTATAAATATGTGTTGTAACGATCATATATGTATAAATAACATCTGTGTTTTACGTTTATTTCAGTTATTACATTTATTTCTATTCGTTTTTAAAAATTATCATCAGAAATCGTCTATATCAAAAGATCACGTCGTCATACAATATGATTCCATCAATTGTTGTCGCAAAATCAATATTCAGTATTAGACCTTTTAACAAGAAAAGTGTAACGGTTGGATTTTTGGTTAATAAAACGATTTCTGTTATTGTAATACTAGAATGTAATGTTACTAAAAAATTGTTAACCTTCGATTTACTTCAGTGGTGTACACTAATGTGTGATAGCAATTATAGTTCAATAACTAATAATCTACATACTAATTGTAAACGCGTGAAAATAACTGATAACATATATTATTCAGTCAATTGAAATCAGTTAACTATTAAATTGCATGTTAATGATCATTTTATTACCTTATCATATACTGATTTACATCGTTTAAAACAATTACAACAATGTATCGATTCACATATTGTAGAAAAGCAGAAAAAGTTGGTTTCATATCAGTCAACTTTTGATACCGTATATTCATTAATTAGAGCAGACATCAATATTCTACCATCATCTTGTCAGCGATATGATTTTACTAATCAGTATATTCAAAATTTTGACTTTAGCATGTGTTGTATACAGAACGATTTTTGTTTTATAAATGAAATACTTCAATTCCACAATAATTCACTATCAGATATGATATTATATGATTTAATGACGATTTAAAATAAAATTTGTATTGAACTTTATACCATTATAATTGTTATAATTACTCTAAGAATTGATTTCAATATTATAGTAAAAAAATAAGATTAATTAATTTTATCAATTTTAATAATTTTATTAAATGTTATAATTTATATTATCAATAAATAGTTTTCACATTATAATATATTTGCATTTTATTTTTTGCTGTTTAACACGTGTGTGAAGTTGGGTGACCAAAGCTAGGTGACTGTTTTTCAGACAAATAGTGATAAGAAACCTTGTATGTGTTGCTGCATTATGTTTAATTCCAGGCGCCAAACATTTATATTGCCATTTCTAAGTTACTTCACCGTTATAAAACACAAGATAGCATAGCTATGTTGCTAATTTTTATAGCACAGTAAATTGCCAGGTGTTCCCCGTGGAGTCGCCAGTGGCTTTAAAGGAGGGCCGATATGTTCAATTGATAATATATATATAAGTATAACACTTTTGACCCACCTACATATCCTACATATAAACCTACATAGTACATATCCGGATAATTGTTTTTCGTAGGACGCGTATCGGGTAGTCGTGCGTAGTTTTTAATTTTTTTCGTCGAGTTCCGGGAGAGTCGAAGAACTTAACCTACATACGTGGAAAGCCACGAAAATTTCCCATCAGACGTATACAGTATGTCCCAAAAGTCCCTTATCACTAACTACTACGTACTCTACGTATCGTATATCTTAATATCTCCATGTAAAATCACTATATTTAAACGCGTTTTTTTTTACAGTACTAAGTATGAAAATTCTGATTGAATGGCATAAAATTCATTTTTTTTTTTTTAATTCAAAAATTTTCAAAAAATTTTTTTACGCATTTAAGAATTTAAAATTTTTAAGATAGCCATTTTGTTGAACATATTTTTTAAAACAGTTCAAAAAAAATAAATACTAAAATTAAATAAAAATTGACCAAGTTAGAGCAAGTTATATTTTTGAATAATTGGTAAAAAAATCAATTATTGTTTCACATTTCAATAATGAAATATCTAATTTCAACACACGACAATACTTTTGCATTCCTAATTAAAGTTTTGATTTGAATAGAAATAAAAATAGCCGTGTTATATCGTTTGCTGAACAGTGAAACTGGTTACCTATTTTTAAGTATTTTAATTATCATGAGTGAACCTAAAGTTACGGTATTGGACATAATCTTATAGTTATAATTAATGCGATTTATAATAATAATACCTACGCGTATCGCAATTTGGTGGTAAATTATAATTAAAATTATTATCTTGTGTTCTTTCTTTATAACTATTACTGCTATTAGTGTCATACGTACTGTACGTACTGTGTCTTTAACTATAATTTCTTATTTCTTACTTATTTAATTCAATATTTAAAATGACTCATACATTCTCTGTAC
Source organism: Aphis gossypii (assembly GCF_020184175.1). Lineage (NCBI taxonomy): Eukaryota > Metazoa > Arthropoda > Insecta > Hemiptera > Aphididae > Aphis > Aphis gossypii. The sequence goes on from NW_026083279.1 coordinate 29,991, forward strand.
ATGAGTACATTGATATGGTGAAATGTTACTTCCGAAACAACGAAAGTCATAGACAAGCTGCTTATAGTTATGGAATTGAGTATCCTGATCGTAAAAAACCATCGTACAATGTTATCAACAGATTAATGTCTCGATTTTTGGAAACAGGTAAAATTGCATTATTCTCAAATTTATAATAAAGTTGCAAATTTTGGTATTTGGATACGTCCGAACCATTTCAGACGAGTTAGTCTAATAAGCGACTAAACCTTATATCCATAAGTCTTATAAGTGATGTGGTGTCCACTGTACATATTTCTAAGAAATTAATTTTTTCCTACAATAAGCTAAATATCACATAGATATTAGGTAGTGGGTGTTAAGCTGTGTACCTATTATTGAATTATTTTATTGATTTCATAATTTTTTTAATAACTTAATTTTAACTCTTAGGTAATGTCAATGAACGTAGATAATACCATCAACATTCTTGGAAGTGTAGCTGTAGCTCCAAAATTGTCCGTACGTCATAGGTGCGTGGAGGCTGGACTGAGCAAATCATCCGTTCATAGAATTCTCAAAAAAAATAAAATAAAAGCATATAAAACAAAATTTGTTCAACAGTTTCATGCGGGTGACGAAGAAAGGCGTTTACAATTTTGTGAATGGGCATTACACAGAATTAGTCAGGACCCACTATTTATAGATAAAATAATTTTTACTGATGAATCTACTTTTATTAGAAATGGACAAACAAGTAGACACTGGACATATCACTGGTCTGACGAAAACCCACATGAATCCATAGAATTTCATGCCCAAAATATAGAAAAATTAAATGTTTGGAGGGGAATTTGGAATAACCAGATCATTGGACCCTTTTTTATAGAAGGTAATTTAAACGGAGAAAAGTATCGAGATTTATTAGAAGAAAGTGTGTGGCCAATAATTTCTCAGTTAATTAATACAAATAGAATAGAGCCAATTTTTATGCAAGACGGTGCACCAGCACATAATTCAAATATTGTGAGAGGTTGGCTGGATGAGCACTACCCGGGAAGATGGATGGGAACAAGGGGTCCAGTGCTTTGGCCACCTAGGTCTCCCGATTTAACACCGATGGATTTTTTTTTATGGGGTTATTTGAAAAATCTTGTTTATCCGTCGTGTTCATTGCCTGATCTTCGTCATAAAATTGAACAAAATATTCAAAATATCTTACCCGAGACATTAGGAAATGTTAAGAACGCTTGGGTCGAAAAACTTCAACTCTGTGTTGCAAATAATGGAGGTCATTTCGAACATTTATAAAAATAAAAATGTAATGAATTATTTTCGTTTTTATGTAATAAATTTTTTTTTTCTATTAGCAATCAAGTTTAAAAATATTATCTGAATTTTAATTTTAATCTTTCCTAAAAGTTTCACTAATAATTAGATGTTTACAGATTACCATTAAAAACAGCATACCTACATAACTATTATTACAATTATTTATAAATATACTCTACTCAACTAGCTCTATCTTTATTATAAATCGCATTAATTATAACTGTATGATTATGTCCAATACCGTAACCTTAGGTTCACTCATGATAATTAAAATACTTAAAAATAGGTAACCAGTTTCACTGTTCAGCAAACGATATAACACGGCTATTTTTATTTCTATTCAAATCAAAACTTTAATTAGGAATGCAAAAGTATTGTCGTGTGTTGAAATTAGATATTTCATTATTGAAATGTGAAACAATAATTGATTTTTTTACCAATTATTCAAAAATATAACTTGCTCTAACTTGGTCAATTTTTATTTAATTTAATATTTATTGTTTTTAAAACTGTTTTAAAAAATATGTTCAACAAAATGGCTATTAAAAATTTTAAATTCTTAAATGCGTAAAAAAATTTTTTGAAAATTTTTGAATTGAAAAAAAAAAATTAATTTTATGCCATTCAATCAGTATTTTCATACTTAGTACTGTAAAAAAAAACGCGTTTAAATATAGTGATTTTACATGGAGATATTAAGGGTGATACGGGACTTTTGGGACATACTGTATATTTAAAAAGGACTCATAGCTTGTTGGGAAAACGAAAACGGCGTACCAACACGCCAGGTGACTGTTTCCCGTAGGACGCGTATCGGGTAGTCGTGCGTAGTTTTTAATTACTTTGTTGTATTCATTTATATTAGCCGCCATTGATTTGCGGCTTCCAAAAATTATTAATGATGATTTACTTAAAGTACAAATATTATTGAAATATTATACTTACACTCTACGAGAAGTGAATTTGATTATCGTCTATTTTATGTTTAGTTGTATTGGACTGTTCATGTGAGAATTATATTTTAATTGTTTTTGTTTGTTAAGTTTGTTGATATTTGATATTTTTTCATGTTATTTCTTTAGTGTTTGATTTATGTTTAATTCAATTTTGTTTCTTTTGAATTTGTTGGATTTCAGTTTCAGCCTAGGAGGTGTTAATTTATTGATGTATGTTTATTGCTTTTATATGACGTCTTTAGTAAGTGCCATCTTTTGTAGAATTATTAATGCCAGTATTGTAAATACCATATTTTTAACGAAGTCTATTGATGGTTCAGAACATCAGTAGATGGCGTCTCACATATCGTTTAAAATCCGAATTTATTTAACCCTTTTGTCGATACTTATTACTCATTGTAGTTATTAGTCATATTATATTTCTGTTAGACTGTTTATATTATAAAATAATATTATGCTATTTGAATTAGTAGCTTAATTTTATATTGTCGATGACTGATGAGTTGCTGCATCCCCTGCATAGAACATATTAATATCATTATTCATTGTAGAAACTATAAATATATTTGATTATAAAGTTATAACTTGTATAAATAATATTTTAATCTTCTAGATTAAGTTCTATTATTATAGACGATAAAATTCAGTATTATATATTATATATATTAGTATCAAATTTATAATTAAAAGTTTTACATAGAATTCATGACCTTGTAGGCCAACGGACATATTGTTATAACAAATAACGTTTATTTTTAGTTGATTAATGATTTCCCATTAAGTCCATTAAGAGGACCCTATACCCGCATTTGGTGTTGTCCGCCTTACACACGCGTAACATAGTAAAAACTGTTTTGCGCGGGACAATTTTACTCCTTGATATTTATATCTAAATTACCAAAATTTTAAATAATTGCATTGAGAATAATTTTACATGTGTTGTAGTTTTATTTTTTTTTTTTTTTTTTTGGTAGTGGCAATCAAAGTTTTGAGACTTGTCATAAATTAAGTTATTATGTATGCATAAAAAAGTAAACATATAACTGCATAAAAATATAAAATAGTCAAGTACAGAGGTTAAAATTTCAGTCACAATACCATTTGCAGCTTGCTTCTGTTAAAATACTAAGTCCTTCATCCACAGCGAACGTTCTTATTTACCTATCGTTTAAACATTTAAAAGTAAAGTTGTATTTTTGAAAATGATTAATTTTTGTACGATGTTTCTGAAACTCGGGAATTGAACAGTTTTTAGGGCAAGTACATAGCTTTTGTAATTACTACCTTGCTTATTACTTTCTTGGGTTGAAATATAAGTTACTTTTAAAGATATTCAATTTTTTTATTTCTCCACAACTATCAATTTTTAGTTTCTTAATTAGATAGTTTAATTAATAATAATTACATTTTTAATACATAAAAGGTACATGGTTATTAAGGTACATGCACCTTAATAACTAAGTTCTCTATCTAGATATCAGGATTTGTATATCCCAGTAGCGAGTAGGTATAATACTACAATGATTATCACTATTATTATCTTGGGTTCGAACGATATCGAATTTATTACTTTTAACTTCTGGTCTTTATATGTATTTGATAAGTATTATTATGACCATTGACCAGTGCCGTGATCACCTTCAGTGGGGCCAGGCCCGGGGACTAAGGGGGGGGGGGGGGCAGAGGGGTCGCGTCCCCAGGGCCCACAATGTTATGGGGCCCCCATGTTATGGGGGCCCCCGGACAAAAATAAGAATTCTAAATATCATTGTCACAAAAAATTAAATTAGGTATTAAAAAAAAGTTATATCGTATAATATTAAATAATTAAGTATGTTTTTGACGTTTTTGTGGAATATACAGTATTTCACTATTACCACAGAATAAAGAAATTACAGATATTACAGTGTGTATTTCTATTCTCGATGGTTGAGTTTGATTAGCGATAGGTTAGGTTCATATATCAATAGTTTTGTTAATAATTTATTATTCGAGTTTTTATTGTATATAATCTTTTATAGATTGTTAAGCCCTGTAGCGCGTGTGGGAAATGCCACTATAGTGATTATTCTGTCTGACAGAATAATGCATGATAACTAATAATAATACTTATTGTGTTATTATTTTAAATCGTGATTATTGGTACCTACGTCTTATGAGTGTTGTACTTTTGTTGTGTACTTCTTATTCTATCAAATGACAAGAGTTTAGAGTACGCATTAGCTCATAGATATTAGACACATCAACATTTAATTATTTCATATTTTTTAATTTGTTTAATTTAGAGAGTATTGGGATCTCAGTAAACCACCATTTTATGCTTCAAATGTGCATAAAATATTAGAATGGTTTGAGGAAACAAAAATAAAAGATGTATTTCCTAATATTTTAATTGCAATTCGATTAAACTTAACAATTCCTGTTGCAAATGGTTCTGCTGAACGGGCATTTGTTTGTTTGGAGTACAATTTTGTTTTTTTATATATTTTTACCTGACTTGAAAAATGTTTTGTTTTTACTATCTTTTCTATATTTATATGTATTTAACTAAAAAAAAAGCGGCCAAGTGGGTACCGCTCTGCTGTACATTAGGTGCCATGTGGATCACTATTATACATTATAGGAGGGTTAAATTTGAATCCAATGATAATTATCATTGTATACGAAAAACGATTCTGAACGAAGATGATTTGTCAGCCTAGGATATAATTTCCAGTGGTTGGTGAAAAAGGTGGTTTGTATTTTAATGGCCTGAATACATCAAAATTTAAATTATTTTATAATAATTGTAAGCTAAACTTATGAAAAATCTTGTATTAAATTTTCAACAATTAGATACTTATACAAACATTTTTATGAATTATACCTACAAAATAATTTGCAAATATTCATGCTTTTGACGAATTTTTGTCAATATTTGAACTTCAAATGCTAATAAAAAAAATTGTGCCTATTTATTCTTATAATTTTTTGATCACTATAAGAATAACTTATGAGGAACTTTGCATTAAATTTTCAAGTATTTTGATAGAGATTTTAATAAAGATTTTATCGACACATAAAAAAAACAATTTTCAGAAAAATTGAAAATTGCAGTTGTCTATAAATAGGTAGCTCCCCATCACCCTCGTAACTCATAAGTGAGCACATTTGATAATTATGTTTTATGATTCATTCAGAAACTGACCAAATGTTAAACAATACAACTAACAGAGAAGTGTTGCTCTTGTAGGAGTGCATTGAGGTTATGAATTAAAAATAGTTAAAACTTGGCCACAATGAAGATTTCACTACTTTGATGGGCCAACTTTTTTGGGAGGGAGTTTGGAACTTGGCCTTTTTTAACTGTTATGTTTTTGTTGGGGACATAATTTATTTTTGCGGGCTTTTTACCTTTTACAACTTTGTTTGTATCCACCATAATTTAATCGGTTTTATTTTTCTACGGTGATTACTCTGAAGGATGGAAAATAAAAATCTTTAATATTTAAGTATAACATAATGTTCTTGTTTATATAATTTCTTCATTATTTTTTAATACATAATATAACTATAAACGTCCAAATAAATTAAAATAAATTATCGAGCGACTGCCGGAACGTATATCTATTATTATATCGTGGTTCGTTCGATCGCACGGCGTACACAACACACACACAATACATACAGATCTGATACATTTTATACGAATACGGGTGACGATCGATTCGTACTGGAACGATAGTGTAATTATAAATTTATAAACCAGTCACTGTGAATATTTTTAATTTTTATATAATATACTCGTACGTACTATGTATTATACTATTATGTACGCATAAGAATTAATAAGATATAATATAAACGATATTTCGTCAACGAAAATTTATTTTCATTATTTTTTTTTTTGTCTACTTTTTAAAAACGGGACATTTTAGCGTCCCGAAGATTCCACGTTTGACAACGGGACTGTCCCGTTCAAAAGGTGACGTATGGTCACCTTAAAATGAATATACCTTACCTATAATAATATTATATTGTTGACCTCATGACAAAATATGTTCAATGTTGTAATCTAATATAATTACATATTATCTTCGAAACATTAAATATAAATAAATTATTCTAAAATATAAATGGAATTAAACGTAATCTATAGAGCGTAAATTTGCTATGTTACCCACTTGTAAGACGGAGACAACAATAAATGGTTTTTTTTTTTTTAATTATGGAAAACTAATAAATACTAAATAGTAAATTTTCAATATTATTTGATTGAAAGCTAAAAAAGTAAAAACCATTTTGATACCTATTTTATGGTTTTATAGAGATGGACAGTGCTGAACTATAGAAGTCTGTTGTGAACAATGTATGTAATGTAAATAAAAAAGAACTCGAAGAAGAAACTGTTGAGATGTTACCTAATGGTATACTTTATCGCATAAGTAGAATAACATCTACAGTAAAGCATATGTTATTTATAATAAAGCTTAAATAAATTTAATAACTTGATCCATATTTTTATTTTAAATTTAGATTATTTATAATATTATAATATTTATAATAGTACGTGGTAGTAAAACATTATGCCGCGTGCCTGCGTAAACGTTGAGAATGTTGCTATAGCGTTAGCGTCAATCAATGCCTTATTGCCTTCTGCCTTCATTACTCAATCAGCTTGCGACCTGGGCGCATCGCACACCGACCGCGACACTAGAAAAAAAAATTCTTAAATAAAGACTGTAAGTACAATACTTCTAGTATTTAATTAGAGGCGGCAGAGGCGGGGGCAAATGGCCCAACAACAGGATTAGTAAGTTACCAATGAATACACCTACTAATTAGTTTTAGATTCTGAATTTCTGAATGAAGTGATGAATGTATTGATTTTACAATATGTATTTTTTTTTTTTTTTGTCCGTGTACATGATAAATGCAAAATTTTATTTTTATTCTTTCAAAATGGTAGACACTTTGATTTCCAACTTCAGTAGCTTTTTCGATAGAAAGGTGAAATTAATGTGTTGGGGAGGTCAAAATTAAAATTCTCTGTAATTTTCTTAAGTGCCAAAAAAAAAATTCAGGATAATCGGTAACTTTTAGCATAATTGATTTTGGATTTTGTAACCTAAATCAAATCACTGTTGATACATAACATTTTCACTGAATGTTTATATTAGCGTTTGCTACAAATCTTAAAGTTTTCCAAACGTTTTAGTTACTTCAAGCTGTCAATACAATTCTATTCTTTGGGTCAAAAAGTTTGAAAATGTTGGAAAATATTAAAAATATATGCATGGTTTTTTTTTTTAGAACTGTTTAAGTTCAAATTTTGACAAAACGCACTAAATTGAAAACTTTCAGATTATTTAGTTAAAATATCCTTCACTGACAAATCGTCTTCACTCAGAATCGTTTTTCGTAGGTATACAATTATATTATCATTGAGTTCAAATTTAATACCATCCATTAGGGTAATTCACTTATAACCTACTACACAGCTCTAATTCACTTACTCTCTTTTTATGGTTTTGATTTAGTTCTATCTTAAAATATTGTATTGTAAATGTAATGGTTGTATCAAGTCAATATCTGTTAAGTGTATCAAACCTTACTCGTGTAATAACAACAAATTAACTAAAACGCAAGTGTATACATTTTTTCTTTTATACTTCGCTATAAAATACTCTTTAAGTACTTTATTGATTCGAACCAATAATGATAAAGCTTTTTTTAACTTAATATATAATTTATACCTATTAATGTGTAATCAATGTAACCAGACAAAGATATTAGAGGTGTATCTATTTGTGATTGTCCATTTTTCAGTCCACCTATAGAAAAGAACTTGTTCAACATTTTCATTTGGTATATACCATTTATTGCGTTCACTTTGTATTAATTTCAATTTAAAAACTACTGATTTTGTATGTTTTTCATACTTATTATTATAAATTAAAAAGTTAGTGATGTTATTTTAGGATTTAGTTACATAGCTTTAATATATTAGATATAACGTCTTGTTTTAAAATAACTTTATTGCTCAAAATCTACTGAGCAAAATTATGTCTCCCAGCAAAATATGGGCTTCCTGAAATTAGGTATTTAAATTTATCATGGATATGTTTTAATTTCAATTCTTTTGATCTTCTAGAATGCAATTTTTGCCAAAAAATCGGACACAAAGCTGCTGACTGCTGGTATAATCGGCCAGCAGCAGCAGCAACAACAAAAGAAGATGCTGCCAATGTGGCAGCAAAAAAGGCAGCAGAGGCAGCTTTAGCCTTGGCTGATAAGCTTCAAGCTGAGGCTGCAAAGCTTGAAGCCGAGGCTAATGCTGCCTCTGCTGTCTCTGCTGGCAGCAGCAGCACCACCAGCACTACCACCACAACAACAACAAATAAATAAAATTTGTTTTTTTATTTTTAATAAAAAAAAAAATGAAATAAAAAAATATTTAATATAAAATATATGTTTTTATTTCCTGGTCATAAATTTAAATTTAACATTAGTGTTTGTCATGGTTAATATAATCATTAATAATTATATGATAATCAAAATAGTCATAACCAACATTCATCAATATCAAAGAGTAACTTTTAAAATAATAAATGCTTTTATTTATGGTTATGGTTATTAAAACCACTAACAATTTGTTCCCTTCTTTAGTTGTATTACCAAGAGTAATATTCCCAAACATTTTATGGCGATTTTTATCGAAACTCAACTGTGGCTTTATCTCCATTTCATCCATTGACATACAACAAAACCTATCACCTTCTTCCATACATGAAACTTTATGTTTAAGTGGCTCAAGTAAATCAGTGAATAAACCAAAATTGAATTTAAATTGGCGAAGCCTTCTTGTCAGCGTACTATATGCAGGAAGAGGATATTTAGTTTCCCTAAGATGCTCATAACCATGGACTCCCAAGGCAAACCTCATTTTGAAGCCCATTACTATAGTGTCATTGGTCCACTTCCGAGTGGGTGTACTTAAGGCAGATATCTGATCATCATTAAGGAATTGGTGTAACAATTCATTAGCTTTCTTAACTTTGGTCTGTAAGTGTTCAACTTCCAGCTGAACTAGCTTGTTTTCTTCTTCAACTTTTCAAGTTCTTTAATTTCTTTTTTCATGTGGTCATTCTCATTTTAGGCGATTCATTTCAGCTCTAATTTTTTCAAGTTCTTCCTGCAAAGCAAAAGAAAACATTGAACAAATAGAACCATGTGTAAATATAAAAATATAATGTTATCGGTTATCGATTGTTTTGTTTGAGATTTGAATCAGTCCGCACATATTTACTTTTCTTTATTTATTTTAAATATGGAAACTAAACATTTTAAAGCGGAAAAACTTAGTTTTGAGTACTCCGAAAAATGTGTACTTTTAGAGATCATCAATCGACACTTCAGTACAATTGATTCCAAAGACTGACAGGGTAAATATTAGACTAAAAAACCAGAAGTTGATAAATGTTGCAGGGTAATTTGCCGCAGCATCCTCAATCTGTCATGTAGACTCTCTGAGTTTAAAAACGCTGTGGGAGAACCTTAAGAGGAAGGATGAGGTGGCAATTGCTGCGCAAACGGATAACCTATATGACACAGGTACATACACTATGAACATATCGATGTAAACAAATGTGTTGTTTTTACAGGAAGAGGTAAACCAAAACAATTATAGCTGATCCTATAGTCAAAACAGTTGTGCTAAATCGACCATATGTTGAACCATTCTGTAACATGTATGATGACAACGCAATTTCTAAATTCTAAATCAAATAATCATAGGCAAGTTAATTTACTTATGAATACTATTATTATTTTAATAGCAGTTACAATGTTTATTAATATTTATATGTTAAACCTATAACTGATGACTTCTAAAATAAAATAAGCTAAAAAATTGCTTGGGCCTGAACAACATAGAAAATCAACGCTTAATTGCATACAAGACCTGCTATTTGTAACCCACAACTTGAGTTATTTTTTGTATCAAACTTCTGGTTGGTGTTCATCAGAACAAACTAGTCATTATGCACTTTAAATTATTGAGTATTGATATTATATTACCCATCTTTTACAGAAGTTATATGTGCTTAAAATGCATGTGTTCAAACCGTTTGATTAGTTAATGGTGTATTGGTTTAAGGTAAAAGGAGCCCTGGAGCCTGTAAAAGTCTACTGTGTAAAATAAAAACAACTCAGTTATTTTAAAAAAAAAAAGTTTTCTTTTTATTTATTAATAATAAGGTAATAAAAATATTTACAAAGTAAAAATAATATATTTACAAGGTATAAAAAAAATAATTACAAGTAGAAATAATATACATATTTATGTATAAAAATTACAGTTTTCTAACATCACCGCTAAACGGGTTATAAGTTATAATCTGATCATGTAAAATTAAACAATAAGCTGCAGTTTTCTCAGGAATAACCGTATCCGTTTCAAATTCTACTCGTAGGTCTATGGTCGATGCTTTTACGTTATCATTCTGATGCGATAAATCGACAACGACGATTGGAACATATGTTTGAAAAACATTTTTTGATAACAATGGTTCAGAATAATCTCTCTCGTAATACGATTTTTGAAAGTCTGTATAGGCTTTATACAGTAAGCTGATGGTATTATTTTTAAAATCAGCACGAAAGTCTTCATATGGAAACACTTCAGAATTTAAGTGTACCTTAAGATTTTTTAGTTGGCAGTGGTCAAAGCGCCCAGCGTCATTTTCTATATTTTTTTTTCTATCTGTTTGTAATCCAAACAAAATAAATCTAGGTTTTTCAAGCAAGCTGCTAGACTTTATGTGAAGTATTTCTAGGTAGTACAGGATATTCACATAGATCCCGGGTTCTGAACGCACATGATAACGTTTTACGTGAATCTATCACTTTCAACAGTTTTAATTTTTCTTTATCATTAACTCTGATTATAGGCATCTTCCATATCACTTTAATCAATTCAATCGTAATTTTTTTATTTTTTTCAACGTTTTCGGGGGTTCCGGTTTGCGTTATACGTAATGCGTCTAAATCGGTAGACGAACGATTTAAAATCAGTTGTTGATTGCAATTTAGTAATATTTTTTTATAATCTTCGCAAAATCCGAATAAATGTTTTAGAGGTATACAACCGGTAAATACATCGTTGCTCATAAAATTTTTATTATCTTCGCCGTCCATGCCCGAGTCCCAAGCACAATTGTCTAACGTATTCAAGTCACTTGGTGTATATGAACAGTATGCTTTCAGGCAAGACGATACCCCGGGTGATTTCAATTTTTGTATTTCTATTCCGTTTATTTCATATCGCATTTCGGAGAATAAAAATGCCAAACCGTTATTCGAAAAACGTACGTCTCCTTCAGCATCTAAAGGTTTTCTTAGCTTTCCTTCAATGTAAATATAACTTTCACATGGTAGAGTGTAAGATTCCATATTTTGAATATTTATTCTAATTTCATCATTGTATGAAAAAGACGTGTTTGAATACGGTGTGAACGAATGATAATGCATTTGCGTTATTTTACAATCGTCGGCATAACCGGCCGTTACATCTAAATATGTGTCATCCATTATTGTAGTGAACGAAGAAAATCTAAGTTATTTTTCGTGAGCTTGAACTCGTTGTTTTTCGGTTTAGATATAGGTGTTGACTTCTTAACTGCAGTCACTTTAATGACGGGTTTTTTTATTGCAGTAGTATTTATATTAAACTTGAGCGCCATCTTATCCGTGTGTTATTTGTAATCGAATCGTAATTGGTTCACCACGTAAATTTATCAATCGATCTTTATGATCTTTTAGTTTGATTTCAACTTTACTTATAGAAGTAGTATTAAGACAATAAAAAACTAAATGTCTAGGCACTTCAACAATTTTATAGCCCACAGCAATAGTCGGATAAAATTCATCTATAATCTGGCTCGGCGATCCGTCACAAAATGAGTCGGTTATTAAGTTGCACTCTATTTTTATACAGTTTATTTTCATTATGTTGACTGTATTTTCAGATTCGTGTGTAGTACCAGTAGTATATACAACATTTCTAAATCCTAATAATGTTGCTATACTGTTTTCGATTGAAAAGTCAATCTCATGGCTACAGGATATCATACACTTTAACGTTTTACCATCTGATTTTAATTCGAAAAAAGTTATATAGTCGGGCTTCAACTTGTTATAACAAACTCTAAATCTTCCAACTCATACGTTCCAGTAGGTATAATTACGTTTTCAACTTGTCCAATCATATTCCGAAAACCTATGGTATTGCAACCAGGTTCTATGTTTGGAATTGAATTATTTGTTAGCAAGCTCAAAAGACATATTTGTGCTGTATTTTCTACCTCTATGGGCGGAAAAATATCGCATGACAGTTCACTCGAGTTTCCGTTTAACGTTATCGTGTACATGATAAAAATTGTATACACAAGTGTCCACGGTTTGATGTATTAAATCTCTGCTCTGTGTTATAATTGTAATTAATATCGCATCCTTGAAAATATTTCTGTACTTCTAGCGGAGGTGCTAAATTTCCAAAGCTGTCGTAATATTTTACTTTTTTTCCGATTTTTTTATACGCTACCCAATACCGTTTTCAGTGTCCAAGTTAACAATCGCCGATTCAAATCGTTTAGGACGAACAGGCAACTTATCTCTAGTAAACACGCCGATGAAATGTGGTATTTTCAACAAACGTGCGATTTTTATAAGTTCGAAATCGTACAACGCTCTCTTGGGTAACGTAGATATTAGTTTTTTTTCGTCTTTACTCTCCCACCACCATTTTTATATGGTGTGATATATAGACCATCGCCTATTTTGTACGAGTTGCCTTTATATGGCGTCAGGTATAAACCATTTCCCAAATGTGATGGAACGTTCCTCTTAAATTCATTAGCCACCTTAACAACGTTGGCAACTCCACCAGTCAGAGCGCCTAGAGCTGATAAGCCGGCTAAAATCGGAATAAGTGGTAATGCACCGCCTTTTTTCGGAATGTTTACTATTCTCGGAAATTTGTCTTTGTAGATTTAAATGTTTTTCGTGCCACGGCTTCACACTTTTTTGTAAATTTCATTACATTTTTTTCACCGACATTTTTCTTTAAAACGTTTTTAGTTGCTTTAACCGCTGCTTTAAACCCACAATCACAACCACCACCAACTTTACGTTTTGCCTTCATGGCGGTAGTCACACCCCAAGCTACAGCTTTTTCTTTTAAACCAGAATCTTTCGAATTGAACCTTTCCCAGGCTCGCAGTTCTAATATATGATCAGCTTCGTTACGATCGGCGATAGAGTTACTACGTTCGTATGCGATATCGTGGTCTCTACACGCAGCGTCTAACGGGTTTATACCTTTATCACCACGAACTAAACGTTTTTTCAATTTTGTACCAGGTCCACAGTATTGATAACCTACAAAAAAAATTAAAATATTATTATTATTATTATTATGATAATATCGGATTTAATAAACTTACCAGGCACGTGAAGTTCGACCGGTAATTTGTTTATAAGCGTGTTAATAACCCCGGCACCTTTATTCTTGTTGCTTTTTCGAGCGAGTGACATTGTGTACTGATGACATTCTCATCACAACATAGATATTTATATCAAAATGAAATTCATTAAACAAGAAACCGAGCTTACAGTTGAGAACGTAGATCCACCTACTTCGTTTAAAAACTATAGACACGGTCCGCTTCTACCCAATACGATACGTGCGCTTATTGTGGGTCCGTCTGGCTGTGGAAAAACGAATTTAATGTTTGCATTATTAACTAATATAAATGGAATAAGATTTCACAACGTTTACATATATTTGAAAACTCTGGATCAACCGAAATATAAAATGTTGAGTAATATCTTATCAGATATCGAAGGAGTACAATTATTTACGTTCTACGAAAACGAACAAGTTATTGAACCTGAAAAAGCCCTACCAAACTCTGTGTATATTCTAGACGATATTTTGACAGAGGGACAAGGAGTATGTAGATCAATCTTTGCAAGGGGAAGGCATAACCTTATAGATGTGTGCTATCTAGCTCAGAGTTATTCAAGAGTACCAAAACAACTTTTGCGTGATAACGCTAACCTTATCGTTTTATTTAAACAATATGAAACTAATTTAAAACATGTTTACATGGAGCATTGCTCTGGTAATATGTCGTATACAGAATTTAAAGATTTCTGTACATCGTGTTGGCGTAAGGGGAGGTTCAACTTTATCGTAATAAACAAAGAGTGTGAACGCGATAATGGGCGTTATCGTCACGGCTTCGACACGTTTGTTATTATCTAAACTTACGTTTTTTAAAAAACATCTCATTCACGATCATGGACGCCAGTGGTGAAGTACTTGAAGAATTGATAAAAGCAAAAGAAAATATTAAACGAAAATATACTGCATTAAAACAAGGAAAAGCCGATATTCAATCGATAGTAACAGAAACATTTAAACCGATTATCGATCCGTTAAACGAAATACAAAAATCTACTTTGGATAAAACTATAGACAACACTGAAGATTTACATTTTTATCAAATAGATGAATTGTTAGATTCATACAGCATAGACAAGACGTATGGTCCTAAATTACAATCTAATAAAACGGTACGTTTAGGTAAAAAAGAAATCAAACTTGTTGGAAATACGATAATTGTTGATGATACTACATACCCGTTAACACAGGGTCTCTGTAGTTTAATATTTTCAAAAGCCCCGAAATTATATACCGAAAACGATTTAAAAACATATAAATCTATATTAATTCAAACATCAGCTCATTTAACGTCAAACAGCAAACAAATTAAAAAAGGCGGTAATAAATACAGAGATATAATCACAACATTATTTCCATCTGGTAGTGGACTATCTGTACAATTACAGAAACATACACTTCAATATTGGAACGATCCAAATGAATTGGTTTCCCGTTTAAAACTACTATTAGCATCAAAAGCTGCTGGCAATACTGGTGTTTCCAACGAAATACTATCAATTTTCGAAGAATTACGCGAAGCTGGTTACATAAAACGTATACCAAATGTCTAAGCGAGATATCGCATTTGAACTACACAAACCTGCTAGAAAAAATTACACAAGACGTATAGTTAATGTATACGGAAAAAATGATCTATGGCAAGCTGATCTAGTTGATATGATACCATATTCGAAAAAAAAATAAAGGTTACAAATATATTCTATGCGTTATAGACTGTTTTACGAAATTTGCATGGGCATAGCATTAAAATCAAAAACTGCTAAAGAAGTTTCAAATGCAATGTCGAAAATACTACTCAAACGTTCACCAAAACTACTACAGCTTGATAACGGAAAAGAATTTTATAATACAACATTCGATAAATTGATGAAAAAGTATAACATACACAAATATTCAACGTATAGCACCATGAAAGCATGTATTGTAGAACGTTTCAACCGTACATTAAAAGAAAAGGTTAGGTTTAGAGAGTTTACTGCACGAGGTTCATACAATTGGATTTCTATTTTACCTTCATTGATTAATGAGTATAATAATACAAAACATAGAACAAAATTATTAATAGTAAAGATAGTTTAAAAATTGGTGATTACGTTCGTATAAGTACATATAAAAGTGTATTTACAAAAGGTTATTTACCAAGTTGGTCTGCAGAAATATTCAAAATTATCAAAATTAATCAAACCATGCTTATTACATATCAATTACAAGATTATACAGGAAAACCAATTGCTGGCTGTTTTTACTCTGAGGAAATATGTAAAACAAATTATCCAAACTAATATTTAATCGAAAAAATTATTCGTAGGAAATGGATACAGATATTTGTAAAGTGGCTGGGGTTTGACAATACACATAATAGTTGGATAAATATAAGTGATACTAGAAAATAACTTTAGTTGAGTTTCTACCATGAACGTGTTCGGTAGTCCTCAGTCTGGTGAAATAAAAAAAATTAATTCAAATCTTGAACATTCGATTAAATCATATTCGGATAAATTAAATAAAATTGAATATTTAATTGAAGAAAATCATACATCTATTCAATTACAAGAAGAACAAACAGAAAAGTTGGAATTAACGTGTTTAGATATACCAGAGCATATGATAAAAGCTGAAGTTACATTACAAACTATTCTAGAAGCTGTAAACGATTTGAAAAAAACATTACCTGCTATACATAGTCAACTCAATACTATTGAAACTTATTTTAAAGACAAGTCATAATGTCTACAGGCATCATTGACATTCAATGCATTCTTGGAGTGAATAACAAATATATGATTAAAGAGATGTCTATTGTAGACACAGAAACATGGGCTACTCAACACTGGATTTTTAAAAATTCAAAATCTAATCAAGATAATAAACGTCAAAAAACCAACAAGTGGCTACAACATTTTCATCAGCTATCTATAGATTACGGTGATATTGAGTATGAAGAACTTGGCAGAATATTGAATTCGTTAAAGTTTGACTGTATTTACACCAAAGGCGAACAGAAATTACAACTACTTATAGAGTATATACCACACGTTGCAGTCATCAACATTGAAGACTTGGTTGTCCTCGACTGGATCAAATATGTGATGAAGAAAATTTACCTTGTTGTATCTTTCATAAGGACTTAAATCCTAAATATTGAACATTTTATAAAGTGTTTGCTTTAAGAAAATGGTTTGTAAATAATTCATAAAAATTGTAATCATGTTTTTTTATTTCAAATAAACAACATATTTTTTTTATTTCAAAATTGAGTTTTATTTCTATACTATACTAACTATCAAAGAAAATGGTTTAAAGTAAAATATACAGGTACAAAAATATGACATAGGAAAAATTATACATACAGAAATAATCTTTACAAATATATACTACTAACTATAATATTGACAAAGAAAATTGTTTAAAGTAAAATATACAAGTACAAAAATATGACATAGAAAAAATATTTACAAAAATTAAACAAGTATAAAAAAATTATACATACAGAAATAATCATTACAAATATATAACTAACTATCTAGTTATGCACTTATGCTTCGAGTTCCTCCCTATAAAATTCAAAATTATTAATTAAAAAATAATTAAGATATATATATATTTATATACTCACTCTATAGAATAGTGTCCATGAGCTAGGGTGTGTACTTTGTCTTCAAGTATAACCCTTTTATCATCAAAACTGTTATAAGTTAATTTATTGGATTTGATGGTATTTAATTTGTGCTTGAATGAACGGATAGAGACGTTTGACGTTGTTACTTCCAAACTGGTATCACCAAACAAACACCGTTTATGATCTTGAAAGGTCATATAACAACATGTCAACGGATTCCTTTTGCTTTGATTTTCTCCTTATCTTCTAAACTGTAAGTGTAGGACTTTGCACAGAGAGCACAAAACTCTCTCATAATACGTCCATCGGTTTCATCAGAAAATAGCCCAGGAATCTTCTTTCTCTCAGCAATGTAACACGAGTGGTCACGGGGTAGATTTGCAGTGTCCATTCGATTCAACAAGTTAGGATTGTTCAACAGATCATTGTAAAAATCATCAGTTTGAATATAGTACACCAATGAATCTAAAATAATAAATTAAATTAATAAAAGTATACCAATGAAACTAAAATAATAAATTAATAATAATAATAATTTACTTGTATCTGTATACATGAGCTCAATTTTATCATCATAATGTTTCTGCATTACGTTATAGTGATAGTCATACATTAAATACTTGGGAATTTCCAGCACTGCAAAACCTGATAAAAAATTTAAAATATTAATATAACAATAAAAATTTAAAATAAATGTAATTACCTATATAAAATTTAAAATAAATGTAATTTACCTATATAAATAGGTTTACAAAAATCAATGATTTTGTTTTCTAATGCAACTGCATTTAGAGTTTCATTGTATGTAGTACAGTGTTTGAATGTTGACTGATTTATCAGTTTTTGTATACGACGATCGCTAGACACCAGTTCCATTTTTATTCTTTTCCGCATAGACTCCATGGTTTTCCCAAAAACCGCATTATTTAAAAGTTTGAAAAAGTCTTTCTCAAAGTCATTTGCTGCTTTTTTTCGCATCTCTGTATTTAGTGCTATGTATGGAGCCAGCCATGGCGATTGATTAAACTGAAGTACTCTATGAACCTATAATAAAAAATA
>NW_026083280.1:0-55025 GCF_020184175.1 Aphis gossypii
TTGAAGGTAATCGAGTTCGTTTAATTTACTCTAACTATCAATATACTCATAAGGGAAAACCCCTTTTCGTGTGACTAAATCAAATGTTTTATTAGAAAATAATTTTAAAGTTTCAACCTTGATTTATCTTCAAGTAAATTTTTTGCAAGCTCGCTTAATGAGGAGGCCATAAAACGGAATGTATCAACGAATTTTATACTAAATCTCGGAGCAACCTCTTTACTAAAAGATATATATTTTTCTACAGAATTTGGAATAACATGTATATTCTTATCATCAAAACCAAGTTCTCGAATTATAAAGTGACTATCGTAAGATAAGTTATGAAAAAAAATTGGAACAAATGATGGGTTGGTTATTTCAAAATTACATTTAAAACAAATACATTGTCTATATTTACCAGTAATATGACAGTGATCTCTAACTTTAAATAATTCATTTTCTTCAAAAGATAATAAACATATTTTACAAACCTTTGCTATTTGAAATTCTTTTTCCTCCTTTTCAGTCAACGTAATCATTGGTACATTAATTTGATAAATATCATTTATTTTTTTTGAAATATCAATCATATTTTCCATAAAATTTTTTGCCGCATCAATACCTCTATAAATTATTATGTTTGTTGGAATTTTAAACTGTTGCATTAACTTTTCTGTGATAATATTATAGTCAACTTTTACATAAAATGCATAACTCATAATTTCATGTAAATGTGTGATATAAGTTTTACTAGTTTTAGTGAATTCATTTGTCTGTTTAGGTTTTAAAATACATTCAAAGTCAGCATAAATAACAAATGGTATTCTAGAAGTTTTTTTATAACTTTTAAAAAATATGAATTTATTTTCTTTTCCTTCTTCAAACATTATCGGTCTTCCTAATTTATTCTTACTACACATTTTTTTATGTTCAGTTAATCCTGTTTCACCCCAAAGTTTATTTTTACATGGTTTATTTCCAAAAGTTGTAAAACACCTCTTACAAATAATTAATTTAAAACAATTTTTAGTTTTCTGACTTCTAATAAATCTTGAAAAATCTTTAATATAACAATAATGTGATGTTTTATGATTATTGACAAAGAATAAATCAAAATGATTTTTTTCTTCTTTATTATTTATAAATAGAGGGAAAATAGTACCTTTATTATTTAAACTATAAACATTAACTGAAACATTATTTAAACGTTCAAATTTTTTAATTTGATTTATTGGTGTTGGGAAATCAATACATTTAAAATCTAACCCACTCTTTTTTTCAAGAAAATCAAAATATTTTTGGTTAAATCGTGATTTATTAGAACGCTTATCATATTTGGTTAGTATAGAATATTAAAACAGTATTTATCTTTATTTTTAACGTTTATAATAGCCTTTTTTTCTCGTATAAATTTAGGTAAATCTAAATATGTACCTCCTTTTAATGGATTTACTAAATTGATTCTCAACTGTAACCCATCTATTGAAACAAGTGTCCATCCTGAACCTTTAGCAATAAATTCAGATTCTTCAGCTAATATTTTATCAAACTTTATGTTTAACAAACTAGCGAAATCGGATGAATTACATGCTAAAACATTCGAAGTTTTAAAAGCCACATCTTGTTTATCATGTGTTATAAGACGTGTGTAAGTAGCGTCAACGTGTAAATTAAATTTGATCGACGTTTTAATACACGATTGTCTTAACTTTAAAATTAACTCATGTAAAATATAGTTAAAAAATAATTTGTAATCTATATAATTTTCACAGTTCTTAATTATGAAAGTTTTTGAACCTTTTCTAAATCTTTCTATTTCAATAAGTCCACTTCCAATCGTGTGTTCATACGCTGTTTTTTTGTTATTATATTTCTGTTCATAATGAGACTGAAATAATAAAAAAAAAACACATTAAATTTATATATATATATATAAATGTATGTTTTTTTTTTGTTTTACATTTTTTAAAAAAAAAATAATAATAATAAAATTCTTAAATAAACAATGAGTACTTAGTTTTTTTTTTTAAAAAAAAAAAAATCATTTTAGATTCAAACAAAAAGATTCTGTTAATAAATTTAGATCATCCAATAATGTACAATAATCGCTATGCAGATGATAAGCTAACGTCTGTTTTCGAAATCTAACATAACCATAAATCATAATATTTATTAACAAGTAATATTTCATTTCTCAAATTTATTATATTCTCTTTTAAGATTTTTATTTTTTTTATATCTTGTAAAAGTGTTTTAGCTAAGTATTTTTCATGTCTTAATATTTTAATTTTTCTTTTGATTAAAATTATAGTTTTTCTTTGTTCATGTTTACTTTGTACTTCCTTCTCATCATTATCATCGATTTCTTCATCCAATCGATGAATTTCAATTAAGATATGGTTAAGTAAATCCATTTTCTAAAAAAAAACATTTTTTTTTTATGTTTTGGAAAAGCTATTATGAACAAAGTAATACTTCTATATAAGTAGGTGTATAAAAAAAAGAAATAATATAAATCAGGTTAAAAAAAATAGATTTATTTAAACAAATTTATTTATTTATTAAATCTTCTAGTTGATTATTTAAAATTGTGGAACGATAACGTATACGTCTATTACATTTTTCACCAATATAATAAGAAAATTAAACTCATCTAAAACGTCCCTTTTTTCCTTTCTTAACCTATCTATTTCAACTAGATCTATTATTTTTTTTATATAAATTATTAATTTTTTTATTTAAAGCTCTTATATCTATTTTTTTTCTTTCTTCATCTTGATCAACACTTTTTTGGTTTTCTAAAACATTCAAATGTAATCTTCAATCAAAGATCGGAGGTAAACGATTTGAGGAGATTCCATTTTATAATTCTGAAATTATAGGTAAATATTTATTCGTTTATTTTTTTATTTTAAATATAAAAAAGGTAATGTAAAAACTATATCTCATTTACACCACATCTAAAAAAAATAATTTGTACCACTTTTCAAGTTTATAATTCACACCAAATAAAATTTAAAAAAGGGACATTATCTAATCTGTACTTACTAAAATTATAATTTGTAACATTGTTCACATTATTAAAATTATAATTATAATAAAATGTATATATATAAGTAAATTTTTTGTTTAGCAATAATTCATAAAATATATAAAATCAATCATACCATGGCTTAAATATACAAGGTTATTGCACATAGCCTATACTGTTATCAAATAAAATAAAATGGCAGCGTAAGGGTACGGCCTATTATCAATTATTTTTATCACTTAATAATGTAATATTTATAGTTCTATTTATAATTAATCTAATAATATGTACTATGTAGCCATGTAATACCTTTTAGTTTTTACCAGTCTTATAAATCTTACTAATATTATTTTTTTTGAAGTTGGATCAGTCATCACTAGCAAGTAAGATTTATTCGTAAATTATTCCTTATTTACTTTTTTTATTAACTCAACCATGGCTTAAATATATTTACTTAATAGTTAATATAACTTAATATAACTTAATAAGTCATAGTAATAAAGGTGAGTTGAAACTGTATAATAACAGTAATATTATGAGAGATTTATAGAGAACATAATAAAAAAAAAATTATTTTCTACACATACTTCGAACAACTATTTTTTATATTTACCTGTTTTTATATTTCTAAATTATTTAATTTCTATTAGATAAAAATTTAAAACTAAAATCTTTTATTTTTTTTACTTTTAATAGAATTGGTTGGTGATATAAAAATGACTTAGTTACTGGATGATGATTGTAGTTTAGGTATTAGGTTGATTACTTTGTTCAATTTCTTCTTATTCTTCTTAATTTTTTCATAATTTTCTTTATGTTGGGCATTAATAGCACGGACTAAAATAAAAGTTCTTGTACGTATTAAATATACTAAGACCTTTTCTGGTACTGGTAAGTCTCCTTTGAAATAACTTATGACTTTATCAGCTATTTTTGTAATTATTGAATTTTCTTTAGAAAAATATTCACCATGAAATTGTGTAAAAAAATGCTCCATTACCTTGGCAACATCCATCAATTTATTATCAGGAACTGTTAAGTTGCCTCTTGAAGCATAAGCTATCCAACTAGAACTATTCATATCACCATTAGATATCAAGTTTGGATACTTAGCTCTAAAATGATGTGCTACAAATCCAGTGATATATTCTAAGCCTGCCATTGATACAATGTTATTATTGATGTTTTCATCCATGTTTTTTATTTCAAAATCAAATTCATGTTCATCAAATATTAAATCATTGCCATCAAGTATTGCATCAAAACTTGACTGAGTAAGAATAATATCTTTTTCAATTTCATTATTTGTATTTGAAATATTTTTATTTTCCAGAAGTTCAGAGGATAAATTATTTGTCATGATATCATCTTCAGAATTTTTATGCAAACTAAATACTGCTGATGAGTGTTTTCCTAAAATATATTTTTTCAGTCTATATATAAACTCCAATGGTCCTGGATGGTCAAATGAGTGACCCATAGCTCTTAAGTATGAAAATAAATTTTCTAAAATATCTTGATTTAGTCGACGAGTTAATATGTATGATATACCATTAAATCGATCCTGAAAATAGAATAAATTAATATAAATTTAGTGTTTACAAGTTTAAGTACTTATAAGCTTTTTTGTTATTATTATCTATAATTACTATTTTAGTTAGTTAAATTGTATTAAATGTATAGGTACTTAAGTAATATATTATTATTATTATTATTATTGTAGAACATTCAACTGTTAATATGAACAAACTTAGACTAACTGGGAATAAATGAAATATTTTTACTTGTAAGTGTGGCAAAAGTTGTATAAGTGATGCATTGTTTATCAGTATACCATGTTGGAAAGGTAACATTGAACAATGCTTCTTAACACGTAAACACTCTATTGTTGATGACATGTTATTCAATATATTAATTTGTTTCTCAAGATCCTTTCCGAATGCCGGGTGTGGTCCAAATTGGTTGTTAGAATTGTGAATATCAAACCAGTCATTCACCATTTGTATGAATTGGGATGTTATTTTGTAACAATTCTCTGCATCTGTTCCATTGAAGAGGTTATTGTCACCAACAAAAAGTATTGCCTTTGCTGTATTTGATGATAGAACTCTTGCTGCCGCTTTAACATTTTGTCGTTCACTTCCTTTAACATCTAGTAGGGTTTTTGATAGTTTCCATCCTGGTTTCAACTGTGCTGTTTGAATTTCCACTAATTTATCCAAGGGCTTTCTATTTATAATTTGACCATCAGCAAGAGTAAGATCATTATCTAATAAATGGTTTCATATTAGTTTAAGCAAATGTGGTGTATCTGCAAAGCAAAATACTTTGCCACCTAATATACTTGGATGCTCAAAATATGGTTTGGCTGGAGTTATATCTAATTTTTTGTGAAGATATCTATTTTTTGGTCCCATGTCTGACACAAAAGCGACTACTAAAAGTCCAACATCGTTGAGTTTGTTTATTGCGGTATTTAAAATAGCAACGGACATATCGCAATCAAAATCAAAGAAGATTGGTTGCTTCCACTGGCTAAATAATCCACGTGCACACATAACTTGCACATTATTGTGAGGTCCGAGTATTCTTTGTTCTTGGGGTTCATATTCAATCCTGTTATGTAAGTACATTTCATCATATGATATTATTGTAATTTTCTCAAGGTCTGTCATATTTTCAGATTTTCCTTTAATAACAGAAAAAACATCATCAATAAAACCTGGACGCAATGTCATTACTTGTGTTCTTCGACAGAGTGTTGATATTGAAGGCAATGGAAAATTTAATTTTTTAGAGAGATATCTGTACGCTTTTGGACTAACACTTTGAAGGCTGATAGCACTTGAAATATCCTCAGGAGACCACCGAATTTTTTTTTTCCAATCTGGACCCATATGAATTGCTTTCACCTGACCAGGTGAAAAAAAATTTGACAAAACAGAAGCTATTGACTTGGCTCTTAAATCAGATTTATGTTGTACTTCAATAAGCTCATTTTCCAGTTTCTTTTTCTCTTCCTGTACCTTTTGATTATCATTTCTTAATTGTTGGTTAACATTTTCGATTTTTTTTAATTTTGCCTTAAGCTCTTTTAATTTTGTTTCTGGAGTATTGCTGTAAAAATTGACATATGAAAAACATTAATTCAATTTTTTGTACACTTTAACACAATAATCAATAACTAATATTCTATTATTTACTCATGAATTAAATATTACTAATTTAACTAACATACTTCTTAACAATTGTTGGTCTTCCTTTTTGGGTAATCCACATAAACTTTTTCTTAATCGTTTAGTCCGAGGTGTTAACTGTATTTCATCTATATTATATGGCACGGTTAATTGAGGAAAATCATATTTTATAGTACAAGATGGAAATAGTGACTTTCTAGGTGCACATAATTCTGAACTTGATGTGGTATTAATTGAAGTTTTATCGTTACTTGTTCTTAAACTCCTATAATGTAAACAGTTTAGTAAATGTATAAACATTGTTATTAATTGATATTATCTTATTAGTTTACTTTGCCATAGCTAGTAAATGTGGAGAAGTAACACCATTGCGTATGGAAATGTTTTCTATTTTATCAACTGCATCCAAATGTCTACATTAAAATACAATACTATAATAGATTTAAGTGAGAAAAATGTGATTTATATTTTATTATATTTTTACTGTGTTTGTGTCATTAAAGATGAAGACTTGTTAAAATTTGTATCAATAAAAAGTGTAGGAACAGCAATTTTTTTTAATCTTAATCTTTCTCGTTCCACTTCAGATACCAGATACATTTCTTTTTCAAAGTGTACTGAACATATATATCCTATGTTCAAATTAAATGATTTTTGTTACATTACATAAAATGTTTTCATTACTTAACACAATTTACCTTTCCCAACTCCAGTTGCTTCTATCCAATTTGCCTTAAGTATAGGGTCTAAAGGGAAATTATGGAAGGAAATATTTTTATTGGAATAATTGCAATTGTTGCAACCTAAAAGTGTTGTAATTGTAAGTGTTATTATTACAGTAATAATACATTTCTTGTTGTCTACCATTGTAAAATTAATTATAATAAAAGTATAACTAAAAAGTTAAAATAACTATTACCTTTTACAGCACATGTTTTCTTTCCCATTTTTTTTTTTTTATGACAATCAAGAAAATCAAAAAAATATATTAAGTTTGTTGTTTATGCCACTTTTATTAAAATTTATGTCCAAAGAATAATAAAAATAAACTAGTTATAACAATGAGTAATGACGGTGTGTTCATGTAGAATGAGCTTATTAAAGGAAATAAAACAATTTCAAATTGTTTGTTGTGACTAGCAGCATTATGCCAATATATATTAAGAGCATATTTTGTTTTCCAATATTATTCATTAATTCTGTGAATTAGTTATTAATATATTTCTTACAATTGAAATGGACAAGTAAAATTATAATTAAATGAATGTAACAAGTGTTATACACATGAAAATATTTCCGCTAATATATTAGTTTTTATTTCCAATTATTTATTTAAGTGATTGAAATTTATAATTATCTGTCTGATTTAGTGAATACATAGTTTTTATCTAAGTTCTTTGAGTTGTTGACAGAGTTGGTAAAACAATATTTCATTTACAAACGTATCATAATAACATATAACATATTTAACTCATAAATGTAGGAAGTTTATTTCATTATAAATAAATAAACGTAAAATATGACACGTATGATGTATTTATTACAAATGTAAGACAATTTATTACACACAACTTGAGTAATAAGTAAAATATTAATATACAAGACAATTATAACATTATAGGTAGTATACAAACTAAAAAATAATTATTGTTTTATTCGGTTTAGTAAATAGTAATAGCTTAGTATATTAATACTTCATGAATGTTGAATATGTAAACATTTTAAATATGCCGCCATTTCTGATAATACACAGCCAATCAAAACATCACCCCTTACGCTGCCATTTTAATTTCTTAACGTGATAAAATGATATAGTGGGGGTACTATTGCAATAACCTTGTATATTTAAGCCATGAATCATACTTTAATTATAAATAAATGTAAAACAAACTCTATATATATATATATATATTAAATAGGTAAGTAAATTTTTGTTTAGCAATAATTCATAAAATATATAAAATCAATCATACTTTAATTATAAATAAGTAAAACAAACTCTATATATATATATATTAAATAAGTAAATTCTTGTTAAGTATATTATACTATTTTTTTTTTTAAAAAAAATAAAACATAATTTATAATTATTTATATCAACTAAACTCTGAAAGAAAAAGCTAGTAACTATTTTTTGTTTATATATATATATATATATATATTATACCACAGAATATATTCCGTGTACCTACATACCGTACATTTACTATAACTAAGCTAATTATAACAAAAAAATAATAATAACTAAAATTAAGTGTATAAGACGTAACAACACAAAATATTGTTTACGATGTATCTGTGTATATGTGGTTTGGAAAAAAAAAAAATGTGAAGATATAAAATTAAACATATTATTATTATTATAATAAATGACATACTTTTAAATGTTGTACTATACACTAATCTTTTTGAACTATTCAAAATGTTTCGTACTATACTCAATTTTAGGGCTGGTACAAATTACATATTTCATTTCGTTTTTTTTTTAACGTGGTGTAAAAAAAAAAAAAAACTAAAATTTATTTATTTATGTAACGCAAATACATGTTATATTTTTGATACAAATGAACCTATTTGTGGTGTAAATTATGTAAAATACCATTATTAAATGGAATCATTTTTTATAGTAGAAAATTATAATAGTAAATATTTAATTTAAAGCTAGTTAATAGTAGTAAAGTAATAGTACTTACATTTCTGTTAGCGTGGAGATGCTTGAAAAAAAAATATACTGGCTTCTAGTTGTAGTGAACGGTCTTGGTGAAGATGGTTCAGCACGATTCAACGACGAAGTCCACTTTGTCGTATGTGTAAGAAATTTAAAATTAAAGTTATTTATTCACTGAATATAATAAAAGCAAGCTCGATGTATTGTTAAGTATAGAACAATGTCATCGGTCTATGCGTAAGTGAAGCTTAACTTTGTCTAATTCTTAATACTACCACAACCCATTTTATATTAAACTATTTGGGAGTAGTCCCCCAAAAATATACGTGCGTGTCATGGTAAACAGGAAATTCGACTATACGTTTCTATTTCATATTTTACTATAACCAATTATTTAAATACATATTTTTTTAAATATATATATATATATATAAACGATTATTAAAACTATGTTCGTAATCCAATTATTTAATATATTAATATTCATTATTCTAAATCTAACAACTAATATCAGCTCAGGGCAACAGGAATGAAGTAATGTAATATGTCGGATTTCTACATAGTGTTTTTACTGAACTAGCTGTATGTCTAATTCTTAATACTACCACAACCCATTTTATATTAAACTATTTGGGTGTAGCCCTCAAAATATACGTACGTGTCATGATAAACAGGAAATTCGACTATACGTTTCTATTTCATATTTTACTATAACCAATTATTTAAATACATACTTTTTAATCTTTAAAATATATGTGTGTATATATATATATATATAAACGATTATTTAAACTATGTTCGTAATCCAATTATTTAATATATTAATATTCATTATTCTAAATCTAACCAACTAATATCAGCTTAGGGCAACAGGAATGAAGTAATGTAATATGCAGGATTTCTACATATGAACTAGCTGTATGTCTAATTCTTAATACTACCACAACCGCTTTTATATTAAACTATTTGGGCGGCGTAGTCTCCAAAATATACGTACGTTTCTATTTCATGTTTACTATCACCAATTATTTAATTTTAATCTTACCTTGCTAAATTTACGTACCTTGCTAAATTGTATATAACCTTTCAAATCTGACATTGAAATGTAGAAGTCAATTACATTCTTTTAGATACAAATTGCACTTGTTATTACATTCTATTTTTTCGAATTGAAAAGACGTACCTTTCAAATTTTATTCTAGTTAGTGTTTTAGCTGAACTGATTATTTTAAACTTAAGAGGAGGAGTAGAAGTGGTTTATATAATATATATATAAGAGACTCATCGATACAGTATATTCAGTTTACTTCAACAGATTTACAATCTAGACTTTTTTTTTTTAATAAAATTAATTTAATTTTGAAAAAATGTCCTGCTACTCATTTAAAAGCGATGACGAGGAGTCGGTTGTATTTTCCGAAGTAAGTAAAAAAAACATTTATTTTTATTTTTTTTTTTTTTTTTATTATAATATAATATATAATTATTTTAATTAAAAGACATTAAATATTTTATGAAAATTTATTTTGTAAACCGTCATCAGCTTATCGTCTATTTTAATTATAGGATAATATTGCAACAACATCTCAAAAAAAGGTACATCGAAAAGGTTAGCTGTAAAACCGGAGAAGAAACCAGTATCGAAAAAGACGAAAAAGGTGAGTTATATAAATTTATAACATATTACGAAAAAGTAAAAAAATATAATTTAATTATTATTTTATAGAGCACTGCTATTTGTTATACAGACAAAATATTAGATTTAATAACAGATCCAACTATACCAACCGATGCAGAGAACACCTTGAATATAAAAAAGGATGATTGTTCATTAACGGTTAAGACACCTGTAGACAATACGGCTGTAGATTACTGGACTATAGCACATTATAAATGTGCTAAAATTGATAAAGTTGCTCTGCAAGATAGGTAATAATAATAATAATAATAATAATAATATATATATTTAACTAAAGTGAAATATTTATAATAAAAATTTAATTTAACCTAACCTAACTTTTTTAGATGGAAGCATGCTGAATGCTCACTCAAAATATCTTTAACAGGACAGCATCCGGATGATTTAACTACAGCCAAAGAAATGGTGACGCTCATTCAATCTGTTTTCGACAAAATGATGCGACATCCCGCCAAGAAGCTAATCAGACACAAACCAAAAAAAATAAACTTATAAAATGTATGTAATAGGATATGGTGTTGGATTAATTTTATTTAATAAAAAAAATTTTTTTATATTTATATTTATTTTTTATTATTTAGATAAAAAAAAATAATAATAATTCATTTATAGGTTAAAATAAAAATAAAAATAAAAACAAAAAAAAAATAAAAATAAAAATATTGAAAGTTAGTATACAAGTGGTATTATTTCACATTTTTTTTTTTTTTTTTACAAGAACGATAAATTAAAATAAATTAAGAAACTTTTTTTATATTACATCACTAAATCTTGTAATATCATGTTCGACAATGAATTAAAATGAAATTGTAATAACTCGTACATAAATGAACAATCTTCACTTTGTATATTGCTGTAGCTGAAATCATAATTTTGAATATATTGATTTGTAAATTCGTTTCGTTGACAAGATGATGGTAACCCATTTACGTCAGACTTAATTAACGTATAAGCTGTATCAAACGTTTTTTGGTATGATTCCAATTTTTTCTGTTTTTCAACAATATACAAGTCAATACAATGTTGTAATTGTTTCAAACGATGAAGATCAATATGAGATAATGTTATATAATTATCATTAGAATATAAGACTATAGTTGATTGGTTTACATTAACAGAGTAGAAAAAATTATCAGCTATCTTAACACGTTTACAACGAGTATGCAAATTTTCGATAATTGTATTAAAATTGTTTTCGCACATTAACTTACACCACTGATCAAGATCTAACGTTACAACTTTTTTAGTTAATTTACATTCTAATAATATAATAATTGAAATTTGCTTATTAACTAGAAGTCCAACGGTTACACTTTTCTTACTAAAAGGACGAATATCGAACACAGATTTTGATACAACGATTGATGGATTCATATTGATAAAATAAAAAAAAAACAGTAAACAGTATTTTTTTTCTAGAAATATGAATATGATCACTAGACAGCTTAGCTCAAACTAACAAGTTTTGTTTATCCATACATGTTATATACTAAACAAATGTAAGGTTACAAAAGAAAAAAAAGAAAAAAAAAATGTGAACGTATAGTGTCTAGTTGGATAAACAGTAAAGAGTTATTATACTTACCTACCTAATTCGATAGAACCTGAAACATTTTTTAAAAATCATTAACATATTAAATTTAAATTAGACGCGTTATCCCACTAGGCTATACGTTCACGAGGTATTAAATAAGTTATTAACACATTTAAGTTTATTAAATTCGGTTTTTTTTTATTGAAATATAGAAAGTTAAATGAACTAAACAACAGTATCATATGACCTTGATCCACAATCACAATCACAAATATTGATAATCTTACCATATTTTTTTACTACATTTTCAACAAACTGATTTCCTTTTGATAATAATACAAAAACACATTTCGGATTCCATCTTGAATGTTCAATCCATGGATTATCTTCTTTTTCCCAACGATGCAATATAATACCACAGCAAAAACATTCAACAATATCTTTTTTCCCTGAATATATAAAACCGCTTTCAGCTAATGAGTATTTATCTTGAGATGAAGTCAACGGAAATAAATTGAATGTTTTCAATCTTGATATAAATGTAGTGAATTCTGGATATGTAGGATATGCATTGTTTCGTACTAACGAAACAAGTGAACAAAAACTGTTGTTAATTTGTTGAAAATTCATTTTTTATAAAAAAAAAAATAAAAAACCTTAAATGAATTAAACTTGATTAAAACTAACAGAACCTGATTGAACGATGGTTGAATATTAACTGAACTGTCTGAACTGAAATGAATTCAATAAAACGACTTTTATCTATAATTTATTAAAAAAAAAAAAATGAAATTATTGTGTAACCTGAATGTTTAACTTACAAGGGAAATAAATAGTGTTGAAGTGTGTATACACTGTTTAAACTTTATGTGTAACAGGGGAAAAAATAATTGGTTAAAGGCGGAAACTATATCTTAAATTTTAAAAATCTCCGCAGTCAAAAGTGCGCAGAACATACATTATGGTTTTTGAGAATCAGTGTTTTTTACTAGTACAGCGGAGAAAAAAAAAGTTTGAGGGGGAAAATCCCCCTTAAAATTTTACAATCTCCGCAGTCAAAAGTGCGCAGAACATACATTATGGTTTTTGAAAATCAGTGTTTTTTTACTGGTACAGCGGAGAAAAAAAAGTTTGAGGGGGAAAATCCACCTAAAAATTTTAAAATCACCGCAGTCTGGTAGAGCGGAGAAAAAAAAAGTTTGAGGGGAAAAATCCCCCTTAAAAATTTGCAATCTCCGCAGTCAAAAGTGCGCAGAACATACAAATGTATACTACTAAACAGGAAATCAATTATGTCATTTTTCACCTACAAAGAAAATTATTGTCGACAAACTTCGAAGGACCAAATTTAACTTGCAAAAGAGGTATAATCGAGCCAAAACAAAAATTACTGATTTGAAATTAAAATTAAGTAAAATTCAAATTAATATGGCTAAAATGAGTGATGAATGTATTGAAAAGAAAATAAACCAGTGTAAAAATATGACTGAATCACAAAAAATACTTTTGAGGGAGTGCTTTGCCGCCAGTAGAGTAAAGAATGCAAAAAGCCGTCGATATTCTGAGGATTGGATGATGCTGTGCTTACTATTTAATACAAGATCTCCAGCGGCTTATAAATATCCACGCAATAGTTCACTCCTACCTTTACCACATCCAAAAAGTGTGAGAAATCATCTGTCATTAGTGAAAACTATTTGTGAATTTGACCAAGATTTTCTAAGATTATTAGCAAAAAAGGTTGAACTTATGACAGAGCAAGAAAAACATGGTGTACTTATTTTTGATGCTGTAAATCTCAGGAAAAGTTTACATGTAAATACATCAAATTTAACATATTCTGGTTTAGAGGACTATGGTGAGGATGTACCTGGAAGTAACCATAAAGAACATGCAGATCATGCATTGGTTTTTATGTTCCAGTCTTTAGGCTCAAGTTTCTACCAAACAATTGGATGTTTCGCATCTAAAAGTGAAGTTAAAGGTTAATTTATTAAATATTTTCTCAAACCTTACTATAACTTTATCATAAAATTTAATTGTAAAATTCTTTTTATAGGTATCATTATAGCACAACTAGTGTTAAAAGCTATATCACTTCTGCATAACATTGGTATTTCAGTAGAAGGAATTGTGTGCGATGGAGCTACCACAAACCGGAAAATGTGGTCTGAACTTGGCATTAATGGTTCTCAAAATGAAATGAAAAACTATTTTGAACACCCTTCAATACCAAACAAAAAAGTTTATGCATTTTCTGATTTTATTCACCTGTTTAAATGTGTCCGCAATCGCCTTTATAATAATAAAAGTTTAAGAGTAAGATATTTTTATAGTTATGTATTTAATTGTTTTAATTTACAATAAATAATTATAACTTGTCACTATTTCTAAAATTTCAAAGTTGTGATTTTACTATATTAACTTTACTGTAGCTTCATCCAGATTCTGATAACATTGCTTGGGGGTACTTTAATGAAGTATATCTAGAAGATGTCAAACACCCAGCTAACTTGAGAATTGTTCCAAGAATAACAACACTAACAACAACCTAACCTAACATTTGGAACTTACATCAATGACAAAGATGAGAGTCCGGCTGTGCACACAGGTATGTATAAACATTTTTTTAATTACATTTTTATTTTATGATAATTTATGCAGGTATTTAGCATGAGTATGGCTAAAGCGATGAAGTACTATTCGAGTAAAGGGTGTTTAATGTTAAAGGGATCAGATGAAACCGCCAAATTCACTGAATTTTGGAATAATCTTTTTGATAATTTTAATAGAAACCTGCCTAGGCAAGGGATTAAATCAGATGACAGTCAATCATTTCAAGTAATACTTAATATTTTTATTTCTTAATTTTATAAAAATTAACCTATTAATATAATGATTTAAATATATTTACTCAGAGTTTCCAAGATGCATTAAATTATTTAAATTGTTGGGAAAATGAAATGCTAGCAGGTAATATTAAACAAGAAGAATTTTTGACAAACCAAACTGCCGAAGGATTAAGAGTTACATTAAACTCTACAATTGATTTGTCAAAGTATTTGTTAGAGAAGTGTGGTTATGACTATGTTCTTACTGGGAAAATGTGTCAAGATCCTCTAGAAGTAAGTATACCTATATAAAATCCCAATATGAATGCTCATACTATGAAGTAAAATATTATGAAATACTTAAATGTTTTATCAATAAGTAATTATAATTTATACAACCAACACAATTTTGTACAATGTTCTTGTTTCAGGAATTGTTTGGTGTAATCAGACAAGCTTTAGGTCCCAACGATCACCCAACTACACCAACGTTTCTACACTTATATAAAATACTTTCTGTATATTCGGTCTTAAAACCACCAAAATATGGCAATTGTTCTGTTACTAACTCAGATGCTCCCTCTTTGTCTTTAACTGATTTGCATGAAATATTCCATGACAAACACAATCAAAGAGAAGAGAAAATTAATAAACTAAAAAATAAATTGGATTAACTAATTCAAGATGGGCTATGGGAGCCGTCAGACATCCTTCCAAATTGCAATTACAATGAAGAGTGTAATATGAGAGATTGTATAGTTTATTATGTGTGTGGGTACGTCACAAGAAAACTTTTACGCTTTAAAAAATGTCCAAAGTGCATAAGCTTTTTTAAAAAT
This sequence comes from Aphis gossypii, assembly GCF_020184175.1. NCBI lineage: Eukaryota > Metazoa > Arthropoda > Insecta > Hemiptera > Aphididae > Aphis > Aphis gossypii. The sequence goes on from NW_026083280.1 coordinate 15,782, forward strand.
AATGATGCTTATCATCCTGCTGCTGAACTTATTACGCTAAAGTCTAGAGGACAATTAGTTTACCCTAATACACATTTATATGAACTATTAAGCAAAGTTGAACATTCTTTTTCCTTATACTGTCACGATTACAATGTGTTTGATAAAGTTATTGATGATATTACTGAAATTGATTTTAATTTTAAGTACCCATGTGAGGAGCATGTAATTGAAATTACCACAGAAATTGTTGTATATTATATCCAGATGCGATTAAGACAATTTTCATTCCAAGAAAATCTTAAAATGAAAAAAATATTTAGAGAGAAAAAAAAAGTGTCAAAGTTGTATAATACATAGTTAACAATTAAGTAACTTAAAATTTCATTATCTAACTATAATATCAATTTTCAATATTTTTAATGATTTCTTATTTGTATTTATATGTGATAAAATATGATGTATTTATATTTTAAATATTTATTTTCAATATTAATCATTATCAAAAATTAATACATAGTATAACAGTGCTTATTAACAAGTTGCTTGTATAATAATGTCTTTCAAATTTGCATGCTGCTTTTTCAATTCTTTTTAATTCATGAGTTTTATTTTATTTTTTTTTTCATTATCTTACAGGCTACAAGAATCAATAATTATTCCTGTCACATAACAACAGGAGTGTTTTGTGATAATATTCAATGAGAGTGATTTGATTTTTTTCTTTGTGTTTAGAAATTTGTACTTTGTAGGCTCAATATCCAAACAATACAGTTGTCTTGAGAACCTAACCATATAAGACAAGAACATTGTCAGATTATAAAAAAAATACAATTAACATTATTCTATATTTATAATTAGTTAAATTACAGAGGTAAAACTGTACTACACTTACAACTAATTCACAGTGGAGAAGCAATGTACCATATACATTTGTTTAATTTTCCATAAAATAATCTTGTATTTTATAACTAAATGCAATTTTTGATGATTTTTTAGTTTTTTTAGTTTTATGATGCCTTTACTTGTGGTTTACTTTATAGTAAAAATATATTCTTGTGGTTAACGTGCTACAATGTGTTACTGGGGGGGGGGGGGTTGTGAGTCAATTGTTGGGAGGGTTGCGAGAAGTTTATTTAATTATACAGATTGTAGAAACTGTATCTTTTTTTAATAGCATCCGGATCCGGGTTGGAAACAACTAGCGCTTTTAGTTCACGTGTCCGCCGTCTATGACCACACGTAACTGCACGAGCTCCAACCTGTGTACATAACCGTGGTATCGGGATAGTAAGAGCACCAATAATTATAGTGCACTAATGATGCATTTGAGATGTTATGCACATTCTCAAATTCGTGTCCGAATTTGCAACAACAACTACAAGGACACCTGGTTTCACTCAGAAGGCGACAACACGACGTAAACAAAAGACGCACCACAATATATAAGGGAGCCCGAAGACCAGCAACGGCAGATGTACCAAAGCTATCAACAACTGAGCACTTTCACGACACTCAGCCACTTATTTTGTTTGTTACATGTATTTTATTTATATGCAATAAAGACATATTTCGTTATTAATTGTAACTTTCATTCAAATTAACCATTTGGATTCAAATCTGATACTGGCACGCAACAGTATAATGAATCATATCATGATGGAAGCTAATATAAATGCTTTAGGATGTGAAGAACATGCTCGAGAAATTACTCAAAGCATAATAATATTTTATACTCAATGCCGAATGCACTTTGCGTGCAATGAAGCTAATTCAATGAGACAAAAAAACAAAAAACAAAAAAATTTATCATAACAATCAAAGTTGTAACTACTTATTTAATATTATATAATAGCTTATTTGTATGTATATTATTTTTTATATTATACCTAGATACTAACAATATTATTATTTAATACTTACCTTATATTGATAGCTCTTTATAAGGTGAGTATTAAAGTAGAAGTAAATATAATAAAGTAGGTATATATAAATAGTTTTGAGTTTCTTGCAAAATATAGAAATTATTACCTTTGTAATGAATTTTATACTGTTAAATGCAATATTGCTATACTTTCCAACTGTCGACATCTAGGCAGTTGAATAAAATGTTTCATATACCATTATATATGTATAGGCACACACAGGTATTTTTCATCTTAAATAAAATATTTATTTATTTATACACTACGATTTAATGAAAATAATGCATTATTGCATAGTGGTTATAATGCTAAATTAATGAAATATTGAATAACAACCGGCCTTTAATACTTGTGGTGCCCCCTGTGGATATTATTTAAACTAAAAAATTGCCGTCGAAAAATAAGCCACTATTTTTCTTCCAATCAAGTCGAGTGTTATCACCTTCTCTTCTCTACATCGTGTTTTGAACACGATTGGATCTGCGCCGGGACAAATCCCAACGTTCCAAATGCTTATCACGCATGCGCTAGGATCAAGCATTTTAACAACATAATTTCTTATCAAATATCAATGATTATATAAATAATAATTCATTACACAACTTAATTCAATATTCGACATTCATATTTCGTCAATAAATAATAATAAATAAATATTGCATTATAATATACAAAAATACAAAAAATAATGATATAATATATTATATAAATACCTAATAATAATAAGTAATGGTCATTGGTCATTGGTCAATATTCTCATTTATGAAAACTATAAGGAAGTATGATTAAACTTGTCTTCACTTACAATTAATACATCATCATTTTTATTTAGTAACTAGCTGACCCGACACGGCGTTGCCCGTGTATTACTTTCTTTTTTTGCATTTTCGTATGTCGTGTATTAGTTTTTAATTTAATTGTATGGATAGTGCCAATATCACGTCAAATTCTCAATTTAATTTTGTGTGTGTGGGTGTGTTAAAGATTCATTGAAAACATACATTTATAGGCCTTGAATATTATTATATTTTTTTATTATTATTATTAGCACCTCCTTATATACTACATTGGTTGTTTTTCCACTTGTGGCAAAAATGACTAAATGTAAATGTCATACATAGAGCACCTTACGTCACCAAATAATTTTTCTTTAGTCAAGAGTGCCATTAATTTCTTTACTTTAATATGAAATACTCTCGCTATAATGTCATGACGATCGTCCAGCTTTTGTCCTAAAAACAGTACATCTATGATGTCTTTCCAAGTAGGGTTACATGTAAATGTGATGAATAGATCAGGGCGACCATGTACGCGGACATATGTCATGACATCTTGAGTTCGTTCATGTATATACCTAGGTCCGCCCGTAAATGATGAAGGAAGTACTATGATTTGACCTAGATTAGTTGCATTAACATCATTACTCCCCACATTATCTTTGAGATGAATATAGTTCTCAGCTCTAAGCTGTTTCTGATGATTCCTAATACAATTCAACCTTTCAGTTTCAATTTTTGCGTATAATTCGACCAAAAATTGACTGAAGAGGGAACGGAAGTATACAATATGGTTAACTTCATCTTGCCTAATCATAATTCGGTAAGCATAAAAGGATGCCGCAGAAACTTTTTTTTCAAGAGGCAATTTCGTAGTGGGATTACACAATGGTATGTCAATAGAGTATCCGTCCTCGCCATGGCAAAACATAAGTGGATACTGCAGAGCGTCGTATGCTCGATGAATTTCACTGATACGCTGTAGTTTATTATCGTGACTTTGAAGTACAATGTCTCTATTTTCAAATTGTTGACTTCCAATTATCAGAGCTATTTCATTTTGTGTTGGTGCGTTAAAGCGACCAACATGAGCATTATTTGGTTTTCTGTTTTCACGGATGACCACTTTAAATTCTTTACAGTTCTTTTGCACCGCATTAATCGTGGTCTTAAATTGTTTGACATAACTGTTTTTTTCCTGGAGTATGCTTGCAATTGTTTGACCAACCCTGGTTTGACGTCTGTAAAATTGGCGCACCTAGTGCGAACTTCCCTCTCATCCTCTCCTACAAAATATATTTGTGAAAATTGGGCATTCTGATCAGGTTTATGCATGAGATTTCCTACCAAATGGTACACCTGTCCTTGAACTTTGAAGGTAGGCATAAATCCTTCTGTTACAATTTTTTTATCCCCAAATGATGTCATTTTAAAACACCCATTGTATTTTCGTATAAGGTCCATAAAATGATTATGATGGGGGTGTCTGTCCATAAGCAGGCTGTTGAGAGGTTCCGCAAATGTTCAAAAGATGGAAGCTGCACTTTTCCATTATTGCAGCACATTCCGGGGGTTTCTTCTTTCCATTTTAGAGCATTGCAGTATTCGCACTTGTGGTTCATAGAACCAAGAGCTATAGTTTTTTCTGCCTCATAAGCCAGGTCAGGATTGTCAATGGTGGGGGGTGAGTAAGGCCGACGGAGTTGTAGGCAGCACGTATTCACCATTTCGCGTTATCTTTGTACTTTGACCGTCTACCGCCCGTACTTATTGTGTGTTGCAATCGCGAGTCGCCGATAACTTTGCCTATATGTATATAGATTAATTACACTCTGTATACACTTTACAGTGTATCAACACACTGAACAGCGATTAACAATTTGAAAAAAATACATATATATATAGCTATATAAAATGTATACAAATTTTAAAAAAATAACTAAATGTAAATGTATCAACACATAAATCAGGTTGTTATAGCAACTATTTATAAACAAAAAACAAAAAAGGAACCTCTGTACAAAATTTTAATTAGCTGTAATAATAAAGTGATAAATGTGTTAACACATAAATCAAGTTGTTATAGCAACCATTTATAAACAAAAATTAAAAACAAAATTTCCATCGTAAATCTCAAAATCCCCGTTTTAGCAACCCTTTAAAATGCGAATTTTGAAAAATCTTTTCTTAGTGCGCCTATACGTTGCTTAAGGAACCTCTGTACAAAATTTGAAGTCCCTATACCCAGCGGTTTGGTCTGGGCGTTGATGAGTGAATCGGGGAGATCTCCTATATGTATATAGATTATGTATATATATATTTATATTTTTATCTACTAGAGGGCGCCACCGATGTAACTCAGTTTTTGTCTCTAAATCTATAACTCACAGGAGTTAGGTCCATAATTTATGCTATAAACCCACTCCCCGACATTCTCTTTAATTTAAAAAAAATTGCACGACGATTGAATAAGTAGTTTCGGAGATTAGCCCGGACAAAAAAAAGCGACTTAATTTTATAAAGTAGTATAGAAGATGTTCTAATAATATTTTCTTCTACTGAAATCATATTTATATTTTCAGAAGTTTTTACTTTTTTATTGTTCTTAAAACGTACTTGAGATTCTATTTTTCTTTTATTACTAATATCAGTTTTCTTAAAATTTGTGTCTTCATTTTTGGAAAGTAAAGTTAATATTTTATCACAATATTTCATAACACTATTTTCATCATTTTCATCAGATTTATTGTACATACCAATCATCATATCCATCTTGCTTCTTATTTGAAAACTTTTTTCTGATTCATTCTTTAATTCAAAAGAATTTAATTGGTTATCTATGACTAAATTATTTTTAAACACTATTGGAGAAGTTATGGATGTATGATTTGGTATATTTTTTGATATTAATTTAATATCTCTAGCGCATGCATGTATGTGCTTACAAATGTTCAAGTATATAACATTGTCCTTACAAGTACATTTGTATGTATGGATACAAATTTGGCATACATTACAGCGTAGTACACAATTATTACAAGTTGCAACTGTTTTCTCTACTTTGTATGTAATAGTTTTAAATTTTTCAGATGTAACTATCCAGCAGTCTTCAATATTTTCAATCATACTAGATAATTTGTATTAACTTTGAAGATCTTTTTTGTTTAGACATTTTGATCATCCTTTCAAAACTCTTGTCACGTACTAATGCCATTAAAGCATAAATAGCCAAGTCCAATCTCTTACACTGTTTTCCGTCAAGGTAAGAATGTTTAATTATTTTGTGTAATGCTTCTAAATACATATTAGTGTTAATTCCACAGTGTTTTCTGTTGAAATAAGCCCATTTTTCTACTCTTGTTGAATAATTGTGTACAAAATATTTACCAAATTCAACTGTATCTGGATCATTTAAGAGTTGTGATGTTACTTGAGATATTTCGATACCAAATGTATTCTTCATCTGTTTCATGCAATAATGTTTTTATAGTTTTATAAACAAGATTTTTTTTTTCATTGGTACGTATTTTGCATAAGTTTTTAAACCAATTCCTTAAGACATGCCATGTGCATAATAACTGCTTTTGAACTGGCCCCATCACACTACTCCATGCATTATAAAATGCTTGTTCGTCATCAGACATAAAAATATATGGATTGATTTTACCAACAACATTTTTAATGTATTGGAAAAAATGTTTGTATGTTTTAGTATCTGATTTATTGAAAAAGCAGAAAGCAACTGGATATCCATTTCCATATTCATCAATGACAACAATTGTATATAGTTGAAAATGATAACTATTTAAACCATGGGTACCATCAATACATATTTTATCATGACCAAACTGTACAAGCATTTCTGATTGATATTGTGTCATTATAATCAAACAAAAATCATTTTCTGTAAAATGTGGGACATGTGGATCTTTTCCTCCTTGGGGTTTAAAGTATAAAATTGCACTATGATCACCTTTACCTTTTATTCTTCGATCTACCCATAATTTTACGCTTACAGCATCATTTTCATGATGCTTCGTAGAGTATGTTATATTAAAATCTCTTCTAATATTATGTAAATCTTTTTTTTCTAAAAGATGTATGCGTTGTATTTCTGTTCCAGTTGCAGAATCACGGACATCATTTAATATCCTCTGTACTGGTACACCCATGGATAATTTACCTAGAAGTAGTGTTATAATGTAAAATGTAAGTAGCTTAATGATAATAATGTAAATTGATATGTATGTAAATTATTTAGGTACCAGCTAATTGGGATCTGTCATTTTTATGCAATCTCAGCTTTCCTATTTCGTTGGCGTGCCATAGATGAGTACTGTAGTATTGTACATTTATATTACTTTCTTTTTTATGTAAGCGTATACGTGATGGGCAAACACATCCAATTTTTATACTTGCCTTTGATTCTCCCTTTATAAATAACATACAAATTTACAATACCACAACTATGTATATTATGTAAATTAATAAATTAAAATGTATAATATACAACTTTTACCTTGCTTGAAAGACGTGGATTATAAGATCTATGACAATCAAAATATATATATTCTACTCTATCGGGCTGTTTTTTTGATGTAATAACATATTGACTACTACTTTTGTCTTCTATTTGTTTTTTCCATTCATCAAATTCTAAACATAATATATTATTAATAATTATTTCAAAACTGATAAGTGTGACCAAGTATGAAGTATCTATCTTAAGTTAAATTAAAACATATTCCTAACTTTTTTTAAACAATTTTAAAATTTACCTTCCATAGTATTAAAGTTGATTGATTCTACTTTCATAGTCTGATTATGGTCAGTTTGTAAGTGGCTTATGAGCAATTTGAAAGTTTTTAGCTTTATATTACAATTGTCAAATTGGCATATGATGTTTGTATGCAGTTAACTGCTATTCATATGGAGATCAATGTGTTTAGCTAGTTTTTTTTTTTAAATTAAAAGTTTCATTGCAGTAATTACATTTGTAACATACTTTGTCTATAACCTATGGTGAAAAAATATTAATCAGTATACATTTTCTGATTTTCAGTATGATGGTTTTTTTTGTGTAAATGACAAAATTATATTAAATACCTCAGATAAAATATCCAAATGTTTTTTCTTCGTATGCTTATTTAAATTAGACATTGTTGAATAATCCTTTTTGCATATTTCACATTTAACGGACATTTTAAAAATAACTTTTTGTTACAGTTAAAACAGTTTCAAGAAATCAAACACTCATAACCACAAAAAAAAAATATGATGAACAGTAGACTGATGAAAACAGATTATTTAACATTTCCAATACCAAGTTATGTGTATAAATAGTTGTATAAATGTATTATCTGTTAGATATATAATAACTTAGATAAATAATACGGATATTATATATTTTATTACCTATCTGTTGATATTTAATATCATATACTTATCTTATTGTATCTCAATGCTTATTATTAACCTTCTATAAGTTCTTAAAATCATTTAAGAATACATTTTATTTTGTTTGGTAAAATAGTTTTTGTATTTTTATGTACATCATTACAATTTATACAGTTAACAATAAATTACAAATAAAATACGTTGTGTTGTTATTTATAATATAACAATTAGGGCTCGGAAGTTGATGACCTAAAAACTATGCAAAAATGACATAAAATGGTAAAAAATGACCTGAAAAAATTACAAATATTAGTTTTAAATCAATAAAAATAAATTTTTTTAAATATTTTACTCTATTTTACTACAAAATTCTTTATAAACTTATCAAAGCATAGAATTACTCAAAATATGACATAAAAATGACAAAAATGCCCACAAAATAAGAAAATAAAAAATTTACAAATATTTTTTTGTCGTAATTTTCAAGTTTAAAGATATCAGTATAATGGTCTAAAAGAAACGATAAGTATAACTAGTGTGAAATCAGTAAAAATGTGGGGAAATGACCTAAACATGTCAAAAAACGACTTTAAAAGTAATTAACACCAAAAAAATGCAAAATAAAAATAATATTTGAACCTGATGTGTGGCCAGGAGAGCATCGTCTAAAAAGTTCCAAAAAAAAAAATGCTAAATGCATCAACTTTCGAGCCCTAATAATAATATTGTAATCCACATTAAGTAGAACAAACAGTTTCCAATATGGTAATTTAATTACATTTTATTGTAAATAATTTATTTGTGATTTGAGTTACTTTTTTGAAGTAATTATATATTATTTAATAAATTATTATTATTAATTAATTATTGTACTTATATAGGTACAAACAAAAATAAAATATTTTATATTTCAAATATTGCGCGGAAAATATTCATCATTGATAAGAAATTATGTTGTTAAGAAGTCCTAGCGCATGCGTGATAAGCACTTGGAACGTTGGGATTTGTCCCGGCGCAGATCCAATCGTTTTTGAACTCTATGCGTATCAAAAATTCTACAGCTCTACTCAGTACTGGGGTCATTAGAATTAAGGAGTTTTTGATACAATGTTCACACTGCACTGATGGATATTTAACTAGACTCTAGTTACTAGAGAGCTAAATTGGCATGATGCTATTGATGGTATGTACCTATAAAAAAAAAAACAACAAAAAAACAATTTAAATATTTCATGAATTGAGCGAATTTTGATCAATTCTTTTCAATATCTAATAACTTAAAATACAATTTTAAAAAAGAATTATAAATTCAAATAAATATTCAATTAATGAAAAATAATATTATTTATAGTGAATAGTAATCACTAATCATACTATTATGTTTTGATTAATTTGTATGCATAAAAATCCTATGAAGTACACAGATCAGTATTTGCCAAATGATGAATAATTTTTGTTCAAGTAAATCCAATGAGAAAATGATCAAATAAATTACCTTCTTTCCTACATATATTTATAGGTACTTAGTCAATATTAAATAAAATTGTTATGCCATATTATAAATATTAATTAATAATTATTAATAATTAACAAAAATTACAATATATACCTTCATTATGGAATACAGCAATATCGATTTAATTCTCTGAGATTTTTATAATAGATTCTGACGATGAGATCCAGAATAGTGATATACCAAATGCACCCATTCCAGCCGCTGGAGAAGCTGCAGGTGTAGTCAATCCAATAATTTTAGAAGATTTCATTCCAGATGCTGAAATGAATATTGAACAAGAAGTTAACAACATGGAAGGTAATATCTACATAATAAGACTTCAAAAAAATAATCAAATAAATTACCTTCTTATATATATTTATACTTAGTAAATGACAAATAAAATTGTTATGTCATTATTATAAATATTAATTAATAATTATTAATAGTTAACAAAAATTACAATATATACCTACATTATGGAAAACAACAATATTGATTTTTATAACAGATTCTGATAATGAGATCCAGGATGGCGATTTACTAAATGCACCCATTCCAGTCATTGGAAATGCTGAAGGTGTAGTTGAAAAAGATTTCATTCCAGTTGCTGAAATGAAGAAGTTAATAACATAGAAGGTAATATCTACATAAAGACTTCAAAAATAATATTTTTAATTTGATTTATATAGATATATACTTACCAATAATACCAATAATAAAGTAGGTACCTCTATCAAAAAAAACAATTTTTTAATCAGGTACCTTTAGTAAATTATAACTAAATCATTTATTTATTACTAGATTATGATGATATGGACTTTATTATTCCTGAAGATAGGGAATTGGATATATGGCAACAGTTTTGGAATGATACCGACGAGGAAGAAGAAATACCTTTTGTAGAAGTTCCTCCAAATTTATATGAACTCTATCCTCCTGCAGATGAAACAAATATTTGTATTGTGTGCAGAGTGGAACAGAGGACTCATGCACTTGTGCCTTGTGGGCATAAAGTGTTATGTGTAGATTGAGTAACACAGTTACAAGCACAACGATGTCCATTATGTAATAATAATTTTAATATGGCATTACGTATTTGGTAAATAGGTACCTAGGTAATTATGATTTCCACGCTGTCGTCGGTTTAAACTTGAAAAAAAAAAATTTTAAAAAAAGGTTTAGTATAATAATAAATAAATTGTTTAAAAAGTAGACACAATTTCAACTTGTTTATGGATTCTTTTATTTTTGTTGAGATTAATAGACAACATTTGACATATTATGTGAAATAATAAAAATGAAATTTCATAAAATAGGTAATAACAATATATAATAATATAATATAATATCTTCGAGCCTTACTATTAAAAAGTATAATAGGTACTTTCTTTATGTAGATGTCTAGTCGTCATATTATTATGTTAATTTTAATAAGTATAATATAATATAATTCTTACCTATCTAATACCTTATTTCTTAAACAGTTGTAGATTATTTTCTTATCGATTGTACAAGTTTGAAGTTCCAAAAGCAAAATATGTCTAGTGAGTAGTAACTACAACTGAGTACCTACTGACTAGTGATTAGTGATTACTACTGATTATTGGGTACTGAGTACCTTTCTGTTAGTACCTAGTTAGTATACCTACCTACTAATAGAATAGATATGGTATTATGACTATTATGATCTACACTCTACCATGACAAAATAAATCTAAAAGATAAATAATAATAGAATCTATTGTATCATGCATTCTACTACAGTATGATCAATTATCAATGATATTTCTATGATCAATGATGACAAATTAACAAGTGAATATTAGGTATAATACAGGTAATACCACATAATGTTATAATATTGATAAATGATAATAAATAGGCACTAATGCACTAGCAATATTTCTATGAGATAAGTATTATATATTATTAAATATAATGATGGGTACCGAGTAAAGCTGTTTACCTTAATTATAGGTAAATCTATAAATAACTTTATTTTTCATTGGTAGATACATAATTATACATAATTTTCTGCGGTTTCTGGCTTCTATAATATTACATAATAAATAATACTAAATTAATTAATAGAAGTATTTAGTTAGGTATAATATGTATATGATATATACTATCTATCATCTATGGCTTACCGCCTATACTCAGATTCGTTTTTTGTACTCTAAAATGCAATAATATATAATTTTCTAATTTATAGTTAGGGGAGGGGGGCATACGGAACAATGAAAATATTTACGAAACACTAGTTTAAAAATAATCGATATTTATTTAAAACTCAAAAGTATGGTGGTTATTTTCACCAAAAATATTAATATTTCCTTTACCAATACAATTTGAAAAATACTTGGGCTGTTTTTGTGCTATTATTTGTAGATATTTGAAATTTCTAATTATTTTAGTTTTATTAATTTTTTTGATAACAAGAATACAAATAAAGTTACCGGTTTGAGAACTTTGGGTTTTTTTTAATAGTTTTTTCTATTGGTTACTACCAGGCGCGGACTACGACCCAATTGACTGACTATTCTGAAAAAAAAATTGGCCTCTACCCAACGTAAACCATAATCAACACCTAGCGTACAATAACATTTTAACTTTTCACACTTTTTAGTTTTCAAATTCATCAATTAAATAAAATATGTTTATACTTTTGGATACTGTGATTTAAGTTTAATTTTTCTTTTTACTGATGTTCTCGAAAATAATTTATAAAAAGAGGTTTTAGATTGTTTAATATTATGAATTGAAACAATGAAACATTGTTTACATAAATAAAAAAAAATACTTGTCAACCAACACTAATAAATTATATTTAACTTTACAGTTCATACATAAAATATATCTGTAGCATCTATAGTAATTACTAATAAATTAGAAAACAAATGCAAAAAGTAACATTTTATTAACACATTGCCATAACATTAACATATAATTATTAATCTTATATTATAAAAAATTATAACATGAATATTAAATTTAAAATGAATAATATTATAATTAACTTAGGTCTTTAAGCCGATAACATCTGGTTTTCATCAATGATGTAGACTTTTTTACTATATTCAATATTTCTTTGAAATCAATAGCATCTAATATAAAATGCATATTAGTACATTGACCCAGTAAATCGATTTTTCCCAATGATAAATTGATAACTGACAACTTAACTTGAATGTTCACATGTTAATCGACTTTAACTTATCCTACAATACAACATTAAACTTTCGAAGTCAGGAGGTATGACAATCCGCCGTACAGGAGGATTGCAGTATTGCACTTTCGGATATCGATTTACATTATGAGATGTCAGATGACTGATAGCTAGACATTCAAATACCTACCATTTTCGCTATACATTTTTTATATACAAAAAAAACTGAGCACGCAATGGAACACGGTATTACATCGGTTTAGGACTGATAGCTAGACACTCAATTGACAATTACCATTTTTTGTATTTATTTAATTTTTACATACAAAAACTAAAAAAGAACATCCAAATCAAACATCTGTAATTGAGATTTACCGGCCTCTAATATAACTATAATATTGTTATTGTTATCACTTATCAATAAAATTGTGGTGATAGCAGTGATAGTACACTACCGTATCACCACAAAATTAACAACAGACCACCAGTTCAGGTATATGGTTGTGTATAATTGATAAGATGTAACAATAAATTGTCGGCTAAAATACTTTCGGCCGTAATATTTGTCGGCTAAAATATTGTCGGGTGAAATATTTTTCGGCTAAAATACGGTTCGGCTAATATATTTTTGGCTAAAAAACGTGTAACAAATGCTTGTTTTTTTAGTAACCTTAAATTATTAACTAACAGTATTTTACCTGATAACATTTTTTTGTGGCGGAGGTCGGGCAGGGGGTCTGCAGTGGTGCGACGGCGGCCGATCGATTTATTTATTTTATTTATTTATTTATTTATTAAACATTGCAACAATGGAATATAATATATAGTAATTACAGTAAAAATGGATTAAAATATTGCAGCACCCCCTATAAGCAAAGCTTGTTCTGGGGGCACGGTTCTTATTATTTAAAGTTAATACAAACTGGATAAATATTGAATATTAATTAATTTAAAATCAAACAAACAAATTGAAATAGAGTTTAACATAAAAACCAAAACAATTAATACTTAAATTATTCTATTATAGACTAGCTAAATCTAAATGTTTTACATAATTTTTAAATAATAATACATTATTAAAGCTGTTAATATTAATATTTAGTGAAAGACATAGTTTCAAACCCGTATACAACATGCTGTGTTGACTAAATACTTTGTTAAGGTTTGGTAGGAGTATATTAATATTTTGTTTATATCTTGTATTGTGCTCATGATCTAGCAATGTAATTAAATTTTTATGTTTATACAATTGGACAAGCACTGATGATTTATAGATACATTTTAAATGTTTTACATTAATTTCCTTATAAATTGAAGAGGTATTAGTTGTCATAGGAAGATTTAGTAAAAATTTGATAATGCAGTTAATAGTAACTATAAGTTTAGATAAAACATTATTTGCAGCACCTCCCCAAATAGAAATACCATAAGAATAAACTGATTGAACTAATGCTAAAAAAATTAATCTTTTATAATTTATATTAAATATGTATCTTGCTTCTTTAAAGAAGAAAAAGAATTTACGCAGAATATTATTAATATAATTAATATGACTTTCCCATTTAAATCTATAGTCAACAATTATCCCAAGATATTTTATTTCATTTACCTTTTCAAGTATAATACATTTAGTAGAGCAAGTTGTACTAAGATTATAATTACAATTTAACGAATGAACAATAAGGTTATTTCTTAACAAACAATTTGATACTTGCTGTTCAAAACAAATATATTTAGATTTAATCAGATTCAGTTTTAATTTATTTTTACAAAACCAAGTGTAAACAGTATTTAATAATTTATTGGCTTCTGTATATAATATATCCACTGTTAATTCGGATAATAAAATAGCTGTATCATCAGCAAAGCTTAGTATTTCTAAACTTGAATTTATTTTTAGTTGTAATAGATCATTTATAAAAATAATAAACAACAAGGGACCTAATACAGTGCCTTGTGGTACACCACAAGATACATTAAGAGATTTACTAGAAAAATCATTACATTTAACGCTTTGTGTTCTATCACTTAAAAAGATCTAAAGAGGTTATTTGAAACTCCTCGTATTCCAGAGTTTTCTAATTTCCTTAATAATAATTCACGATTAACACAATCGAATGCTTTTTGCACATCTAAAAAAATACCCATTACTTTAAATTTATTATCTATATTTTTTCTAATAAAATTATCAACCCGAAAAAGTGCATCATTTGTTGACAGACCAGTTCTAAAACCAAATTGTGAAACTGAAAAAAATGATTTTTTTTCAAGATAATCAAGTACTCTGATTTTGATACACTTTTCAAAAATTTTAGACAAAGTTAATGATAATGATATGGGATGGTAATTTCCACATGATAATTTCTCTCCTGTTTTGTATAATGGTATGACTATACATTTTTTAAAGCTTGTAGGATATTTACCCGTTGAAAATGAATGATTAAAAATAATTGATAAAGGCAAAGCAATAGAATTTGAAACATTTTTGAGTATATAATTCGTTAGATTATTTTCGAAATAAGAATTATGATTTTTAATTTTATTAATTAGTTTAGTAATTTCATCCTTGTCAATTTGTTTTAGAAATAAGCTATCATTAATGTCAGTGTTATTTTGAGGTAATGTGATATTAGCATTTATCTGTTCTATATCTAAGTTTTTACCTACATTAACGAAAAAATCATTAAATTCATTACAGATATCAATTTTAGAATCTGTGACAATACCCGCATTATTTCTTATCTTATTAATTTTATTAACAATTTGGTTCGGTTTTCCAGTGATTTCATTTATTATATTCCAAACTAATTTAGGATCAGATTGAGCATACTGTAATCTTTTTTGATAATATAACTGTTAAGATAGACGCACAAGTTTATTTAATATGTTTCTATACAAATTGTAATATTGCTTTAATCTAATATCAAAAGGTCTGGATCTTAATTTAATATATAATTTTTCCCTTTTCCTAATAGAAGTTACAATACCAGTAGTAATCCAATCCTTAAGTTTCTGCATTTTTTAGAATTATTAATCTTATATTTAAAATTAGTAGAGTAATTTATAAATTCTTTTATTTTTGAATTAAAGACTTCTATCATATCATCTACATTATCATAATTCAAACAACTATACCAATTTTCAGTTCTGATTAGTAAATTTAAGTGATTGATGTCAATCTTATTAACTATTGAGTTGTTACAAGTAATTTTTTCATTATTATTAATATTTGATATAATCAAAATTGTGGGATAATGGTCAGTTATATCACACTTTAAAATATTAGATTTAACTGTAGTAGAAACAATGTTTTTAATAAAAATATGATCAATACAAGTTTTTGATCGATTAGTTTCTCTAGTGAAATTGTTGATACAAGGCAGAAATCCATTTCTCGCCATAATATTTAGATAATCATTGCCAATATTAGAGTTTTTCAATATATTAATATTTATGTCTCCACAAATAATACTTTTATAGCGAACATTAATTTCCGGTAAAAATAAGTCTAAACGTTTAAGAAATAATTCCAAGTTATCATTTGGAGATCTATAAATACAAATAAGTGAAAATACTAACTTGTCTATTTGAAATATAAGTTGTATTGAATTACAGTTTAATAATATTTGTTTTTCAATTTGTAACAATTTAATGGATTGTCTAATTAAGACTGTAACACCATCACTTTTGTTAAAAGTACCTAAAGAATTTATAGTTATGTAATCATTTAACTTAAATTGAAAGTCATTTAAAAGCCACGTTTCACACAACACAATAATATCAAAATAACTTTTAAATGAGCTCAATAAAATTTCTAGATCATTAAAATGAGCACTAATACTACTAATGTTTATTTGAAAGATAGATAATTCTCCTTTATGCAATATTATATTATTTATAGAATCTACATAAGTGGATTTGACATTATTTAAATTTAAAAGGTGATCTATATTAGATAAGTTAGAATTCTTATTTTAAAATTAGGAATATACATAGAAATATAACATAAATAATATAATAAAGGTATACTAACTATAAATTGAATATGTCTTGAGACGATTTAATTTTTATAATTTTCGTGCTTTCATTTTTTCTCACAAGAATATCTGCGTTGGACAACCAGACAAATTTGTAGTCTTTTTCTTTAGCAGCTGATTTAACTTGATAAAAAAGTGTTCTTTTTAATTTAGTAAGACGTTCATTTATAAAAATATTATCTTTCTGCCAACTGTTACTTATTTTATCAGTTGTTAATTTAACAGACTTCACATTACGGATTAAATTTTTTCTCATGTCACGAGTAGCTAACTTAGCAACTATAATACTACGTTTAGATGAAAATGAGTCAATTCTGTATGCTTCAAGTATATTAATTTCTGTATTCGTTTTCTTACATATTTCTTCAACAATTAACTTGCAATTTTCATTTGTTGTTTTAGGTATTCCAGTTATATCAACTGTTATACCTAAATTAATTTGTTCAATATCGTCAATTTTAGATTTTAATACAATTACTTCCTCAGATAAACGAATATTCTCTGATTTAACTTTATCATTTTCAATTTTCATGTTTTTCAATTCCATAATTACGTTATAAAGTTTTGTACTAAAGTCATCGAATTGCTCACTCATAAAAGATACAGATTTCATAAGTTCTTCTATATTATTTTCTAAGTACGTTCCGAAATTTTTATTTGGGTTATTCGCTTTTGGAGAATTATGCTTAATAACTAGGCATTTTTCACAGGTGAATCTGGCTTTTGTATTATTAGACATTTTCTTAAAGTTATGTTCAGAATACCCTGCACAATAATAGTGAGCAATATCTTTACATATCGAACATTCAAGTTTATCTTCATTTTGAGTTAAATCTGCGTGGCATTTCAGACACGTAGCTGACATATTGTACATAATTATAAATGTAATTTAAAACGAAGATAATAACTTGACTAAAGTGTATATAATATATATTAAATAAAACAGCGATAACGGAGCACTACGAAATAACAACTATCCGTGACAAACGCTGGATAAGAACTGAAACATTTAATTGATAAAAATAGTCAACGGGAACATGGCCGCCACGTTTTTGTTTACATTGAAAGTGTCCCTTCTGATTTAATCTATTCTGTGATAATAGTATTAATAGTAGTAATTTTAGTCCAATTAATTATAATTATATGATAATTGATAATAAACCATAACAGGTATAAAATTAATATTATCACCACTCTCCGCTACACCATGGATCGATGATATCGAATTCATAACTATTATAGCTACTGGACTTAACAAATAAAAATCCTAGTTTTAATTAATTAGTACTGAAGGATAACACGTAAAAACTTTATAAAACCAACCAACTTTGAGCAGCTATAACTCGCCGACGGATCAATGAAAATTCATGAAAAAAAATGCCTTTATTAATTTATGTAATTATTAATATAGGTTGCCATTTGAAAAACAAAAGTTGATATTTATTTTACTATTAAATATACGAGTGAAAAAAATTAAAAATTTATACAGTTGTAGAAAAACATGTATCTAAGAATTTGAAAAAAAATCTATACTTTTTGAAATAATGAGTGTTGTTTGATAAAAAATCACCCTGTATATATTATATACATTTATATCTCATAATTAACCTATAATAAATCTACAGTATTTCCTTTATCCAATTTTAATGCTTCGAAACATCATTCCTCCAGGAACCCGTTCAGTCGATTGATTAGGAATATCCATCTCCATGAATGTCACCAGCCCTTAAACTTGTGTTGAATTTAGGGATATATGTTACCAATATCTGTCCTCGGATTGGTGTACGGGTATGACTGTAGTGTATTGAAATGCCGTGATTGAACCATATGTCTTGGATTCGATGCTTATGGTTTATGGATATAGCCATAAATCGATACTTTCGTGATCTTAAGAACTTTCTCACTCTTTTTTTTTGCTTTTACACTTTTTTTATTAAACATTTTTTTCTTTTTAAAAGTAAATAAATTATCCTTATGCTTAAAAATAAAATTACATATATGATTAATTGATAATATTTCACTATTCTATCTCGACCTCTTATTCTTTGAGTTTTAATAATATCTCGATTTGTTTCTCTCACACAATACAACATTAGTTTTTTATCGTTGAATGAATAATTATATAACTTAGTATTAAAGCGTATATATATATTCCGTATTGACGAATGACATTGTTTGAAATGATATAAGTATTTTCGTTTTGTTTATAATGCATTTCATTATATTTTACATTTTGTTGTGATTGGGTTAATTTCGGGTTTATATAGAATTCTGATTTGTCCGTGTTCTGTTTGTAGATAAGTGACACGTTATTAAAATTTAACATTTCCTTATAATTTTTCCACTTAATTAGTTTTAAAAACTGCTTATGTGATGAAATTTTGTTTTTTTATGCCTATCTAGTAATTTGTCTTTGTTTTTGTTAATTACTCTGTTACGATACCTACTCTCTAATATAGGTTCCGAATACGTAGCAAAAAATTACGTCTCCCTCCTCCATCCAAGTATGGATGGTTCTAATAAATAAATAAAATCCTAAATTTGAACAGCTGGCCTTTTATATTTTTATTTTTACATTTATGCAGTTATACAATCATTATAAAAACAAAACCAGGTTTTTAGCATGTTTAGATTTTAAACAATAATGTTTGTATCATCTAATATTTTAATAAGTATAGTAAGTATACGTATGTGATACTGATTCCCTTTTTAAGGTTATACCACGATTTGGCAATTGGTACAAATATCCACAAAGAAAACAATCAAATCAATAAATAATTATATTTATATTTTAAAAACTATTAACTATACAATACAAAATAAAAATAATAGAAAAAAATAAAATGATGAATTAACCTTATATTATAAATTGACAATATTAAAATAAACAAAATATTACAAATATTGATAGTTGATACTCTAAATTAATTAGTTAATACAAAAAAGAATACATATATATATTATAGTATTAATAAATCCCAGTGCCATATTAGCTATAAATATTTTTATTATTAATTTCAGAGCACGAATATTTAAAATATTTTAATTTTATTCAATTATTGATGAACAATCAAAATTCAATATTGATTCTTTATTAGGTATCAATATTGATTTCAAATAAATCTAAAATCATAAACCTTGAAAACGGTATTATAAATCTTCCTACATCAGATTGCTGGAGTGAAATAGCATAACAATTAAGTTATAATATTTCATTAAAATATATTTATACCGTTATTAAATTAAACAGATATGGCATTAACGATAAGTTGATGGACAATTTTGATTCTGTTACAACAACAATTGAAAAGAAGGTTATTGATGATGAAGAATTAAATATTTTTTCAGATGACTACAAATTTTACGAAGAGCTTATATTAAACTTTAACATAACATTATCAAAAGAAGAATGGAACAGTATTCAAGAGCCAACAGAAACATTGTACAAACGATCTGATAAGAAATTTCCTGTTAGATCAGTGGTCCCCACTACGCGGCCCACGTGCTTCAGCCCTTTCAGATTTAGTGCGGCCCGCACTATTAACAGCACTACAATACCCTTTCCTAACATATATATAATACATATAATTTTTATATTTTTAATTACTATCATTAATAATGTATGCGACCCGCAAATAATTTTCAAAAGTTACATTTGTCCCTTTCTAAAATCCTAGTGAGGACCGCTGTATTAGATCATACCAAACATAAAAGTGTAATGTTTGGGCACCTTTAATCCATCAGAATTTTTTTGTGCAAACAAGGCTACCGTGTACAATTGTTTATAAAAGGGCAAAAATTTATAATAATGGCAATTTTTACTTAGATATACTAGGTTATTGCTCAACATGTTTGAGTTATTTTAAAGGTGTTGTTAATAAGCAAGCAGAACCTAATAGCCGTGTTGTAATCAAATGTTCGTTGATTGGAAACTTTAAGACCTGCAAACCCTCGAGTAAACGCAGAATAAATGGAGAGCAAAAAATAAATGCAAAAATGGTGACAGGATGTAAATCTGCTTCATATGTGAGACGAGAGATGGCAAAAAATTTGATGAACTTTGGTGATCAAGAACCAAGCCACTTACCATTGTCGTATACGCCGATTACTCGGACGTATACCAAAATAAAGTAAAACACAAAATAACGCAAAGTACTTTATTTGAAGTTTGAACACGACGTCCGGTGGTGATCGAGTCACACGATCACCACCACTGACTCTCTTTGCTGTCTTAGCCATCTCTTTTATATATTACACTTACAATCGAATTACTATCGATTGTTTTACATTTTTCTATTACTACGTTAATTTACAGTTTAGACACTATGACACTATGATTATTATGTAATTGTTATTTTAACCCGATTAATAATTATTAAACAAATTTATTTACATTTCTTATTATTATATCTTGCTTACTATGCTAACTGTAATATAAAGTTTACTGACACTGAATTGCACAATTGTTATTTTAACCTATTTGTGTGAATAATTAAGTATTGCTTAACTTATTGAATTTTACTGTTTTACTTATTATCTATAGTTTTTCTTAACTTATTTCTTACGTACTAACATCTTTTATAAAATATTCATACATATAATACAACACCATCATCTAATGCTTTACGAGTTATCAAATGCAAAGCCATAAAACAAGGACTGCATAATGATGATCCAATTATTTCATTATTTATTATGAATGAATTATCACCGTACGATGAGTTAATAAATGATATTAGGTATGACCGTTTTTTTATGCATTATTGGTCTACAGCAGAAATTACTCTGTACCGTACATATTCAAAAACAACTAAAACTCCAACTATCAGTATTAATGCAACAGGAGGAATTATGAGAAAACCATCATTAATATCAGGACTAATAACATCCAATATATTTTTAGATGAGATTTCTGTAATGTATAGAATGTTTATTTTATGTACCACTATTGTGTATAAGTAGGTTTGATACTCCCTACCGACCCCATGCGTAGGAATGTGGTCAAACAACAACCCCTGTTACATCTATAGTTATTGTGCCATCCAGACTCCAGTGTGTAGTGCGTACTGTTGTACTGTTGTTCGTTGTTGACTATTCCTTACGCATTACTTACGTATTACGTATGTGCGATTTATATATATTTTTTAATATAGTTAATTATTTATTTAAAAATGTCTTACCATTCAGTAGATATTCACTCTCAAACTAAAAAAATGGTTTTTAGTGTATATTCGTATTTTAAAAAATTATCTAAAGACTAGACGAATCCTGAAGTAGCAATTTTTTTTCTACTGGCGTAACAAAAGACTTCTGAAGCATGTAGTATTAGCATCGACAACGTTAAAAGAATAACATCGGAAGGCTCTAAAGCCCCTTTAGATCCAGAAACTGAAGGACCGAAATTTACCTATCCTCGTAAAACATTCAAACGAATTAAATTTGCTACAGATATTGATGACTTTGACCAAGAGGTTGTATGACGGACGGTCCACGAGTATTATGATAAAGGTGAGTTTCCTACATCCATAACAATTTTATCTAAATTCCAAGAAAAAACTGACTATAAAGGTTCTAAAACGTCGATGTGGAGAATTTTGAAGTCATTAAAATTTAGGTTAAAAAATGCAATGACGGCCGTCGATTTTTGATGGAGAGAAACAATATTGTCGCTATGGTGTACGGTTTTTGAGACAAATGGTTAACCTTCGTAAAAATAATGGTGTTCGACCAGTTGTCTATTTAGACGAGACATCGGTGAACCAAAATCATACACGGAATTACATTTGGCAAAATTTGGAGCGTAAAGAAGGATTTAACCAACAGGTAAGGTAGATCGGATTATCATTTGCCACACTGGTTCGAGTTCATTTGGGTTTGTGAATAATTCAAAATTAGTATTTTGGTGTAAATCGGGTCCATTTGAAGACTATCACTCCCATATGAACTCTGTTATATTTAAAGACTGGTTCATATAAATGCTCAACAATTTGGAAGAGCCATGTGTCATAGTTATGGACAATGCACCATACCACTCTGGTCTTGTGACAATTATCCAAAGAGTAATGAAAAAAAAATCAATATCCAAAAATAGCTACAAGGAAAGGGAGTTCAGTTTTCACACCTGGAAACGTTAGCGGAGTTACGAGAGCGAGTCAAGCAATTAATACCACAAGAAAAAAAATATGAGCTGGATCAGGTTGCGTTGTTAATGGGTCATGAGGTGATACGGCTATCTCCGTATCACTGCCAATATAATCTTATAGAGCTAATTTGGGCGCAAGTAAAAGGAAAAATCGCCGAAGAAAATACTAGCTTTAAAATCGCGGACGTCGAAAAATTGGCTCATGATGCATTGGATTCCGTAATAATTGACGACTGGAAGGGGTGTGTGTTACATTGCAATAAACTGCTAAACAATGATTACGTCAAAGAGGGCTTACGTGACGAAATTTTATAACAAATAATCATGACAATTAATCCAGACGATAGCAGTGAAAGCGAAGATGATGACTATTAATAAAAATAGATATGAAATATATTCTATATATTTCATACATATTTTTACCAACCTAACCATCTGTAAATATTATGTAATTGTTTTACGTATTTTTATAGTTTTAAGTTATTTAAAAATAATTAAGTGTAATATAAAATATGATTCGTTGATTATCTTATTTAATAAATGTATGATTTGAAAAAGTGTAAAATATTCGTTATCAATTTTAAATTTTCCGCGGATTATTATACGCTAGTTTGAGAAACCCTGATGAAAAAACACCACGAGGTGCGTTAGCGTCGAGTCACAGTTGTTGTGAAACGCAGTATAGTAATAATTATATTCTAACGATGCAAGATAACTTATCTTTACACATAAAGAGTACCAATACCTAATCATCAGGCAAACACGGTCGCGGAAGCTTTTGTTATACATTTCGTGTGTGTACATGGAATACCGGGAACGATATTGACAGATCAGGGAACGGATTTCCTTAGCAAAACATTTACGGAAGTTTGCAAATTTTTAAAAATAAATAAAGTTAATACTAGTCCTTTTAGATCACCCACAAACAAATGGAGGTTTCGAAAAATCACATAGAACTTTGGCCGAGTACTTAAGACATTATGTGGATAAGAATTTAAATAATTGGGATCATTTGTTACCGTATGTATTTTTTGTATATCATTCATCGGTACATATATCAATTAATTTTCAACTATATGCGTTAGTGTTAGTGTATAGGCGTACATTAGAAAAACCGATTAAATTAAAATCCGAACCAGAGCCACAATATAATTATGATGATTATTTATACGATTTGAAACAAAGTATGCAAGTGTCGCATAAATTAGTGAGAGAGAAAGAAGTTAATTGAACATAAAGTAAAAGCTCAAGAGTGATATGATAAAAATGAGAATCCTATAGATATACATGTGAAAGATTTAGTACTTTTAAAAGATAACGCACATAAAAACAAACTTAATTCACTATGGTTAGGACCATATGAAGTAATTGAAGAAATGGGAGATGAAAATATAGTATACAACATGGCCAACGAGGAATTACCGTACATAAAAATAATGTAAAACGGTATTAAAATGATAAAGCAAATGAATAATTAAATATAAGATGATAGTATAAATGAATAGATTTAAGAAAGGTTTGTTGAAAAAAAAATTAAATAAATAGTAAACTAGATATGAATGACGAGTTAGAATGTGAAAAAAAT
Source organism: Aphis gossypii (assembly GCF_020184175.1). Lineage (NCBI taxonomy): Eukaryota > Metazoa > Arthropoda > Insecta > Hemiptera > Aphididae > Aphis > Aphis gossypii. The sequence continues at coordinate 40,290 of NW_026083280.1, forward strand.
AAGGTCAATGTTACGATACATATTTCGTAAGACTAAAACCAAAATTATAGTTTGCATATACTAAAACTGCAAAAACGTAGAGTATACGGAAGAAGAGAAAGTAACTACCTATACTAAAACAATTTCAAGATCTAAGAATGGATGTAGAATTTACTAAATATAATATATTTAATCATATTATGATAAAAAAACAACGATATGAAAACTTAATAAAGCATTTTGAAATATAAATATTAATTATATCCTATGTGTAAGTTCAGTTATTCAGTTATTTAATTTGGTATATGGGTAGAATGTAACATTCGTGTGTAATATTAATTAATTGTTCACGAATTTATTTTATTATTTTAATTGTAATAATCAAGGTGAAGGAGATTTAAATACTAAAAAAAAATTATAAATAATATATATTATACTGAAATACTTTATATTGTATTCTTAATTGATTTAAATTTGATACAACTAACATTATTATTAAGTGATCAATGTAAAATTAAATTGTAAGTGTAACTGAGTGCATTTAAGAAAAAATTGTAAAGATTTCTGTCTTGCAGACATAAACCTTTTTTTTGTGGGGAGGTGTTATGGGCTACGAGATATCTATAAGATATCTACGAGATATTAATGCTAAGTTAGTATGACTATGCTTCGTGTCGAGGGTGATGCATACGCTACTATGACCATGAAACGTGCCGGGAAAGTAACTGCACCAATAATTATAGTCATTAATCATGCTACTCACAATGATATTGCACATTCTAAATCGGGTCCGAATTTGCAACAATAACTACGAGGACACCTGGTTTCACCCAGACTTTCACGCAAACAATAGAAGCAACACGATATATAAGGGAGTCCGAAGACCAACAACGACAGATGTACCTACCAAAGCTATCAACATTTGAGCACTTTCATGACACTCAGCCACTTATTTTATTTGTTACATATATTTCATTTATACGTAATAAAGACATTATTTGTTATTAAGTTTTAACTTCCATTTAAACAACCATTTGGATTCAACTCTGATATTGGCATGCATTAAGTGATATAATTGCGTGTTTAAATTTTTGTGAGTCCCCGAGTTCCCTCATACAATTTTTAACTATTTTTAAGAAAATATAACCATTAGATTAATTTGTTATCTAATTAATATAATAATAATCAATTTGGAGGAAAATCTAATAATAATTATCATTAATTATTGAAAAATATGAATGTGATATCAAATATGATATAAGTTTATATATTTGTTGTTAATTTAGTAAATTTTATTCTAAAAATTTAGAAAAATGATAACACACTACATATTTATATAGGAGTTTTAAAGAAAGTATTCATGTCTCATAGCAATATTTTTTCATAATTATACAATTCTACGTAAGTAATAACTATAATAATCAACCTTTTTAACTCAATTCAAATAGTTGAATTACAATTTTGGGTTAACAAAAAAATTTAGTACATGAGTAGCGAGTATAGATGCTTATAATTACATGTTACTACAACTAGATACAATTCGTAAAAATTAAAAAATAGTTAAATAATATTATTTTGATTGTTGTCTATTATTGGTGTAATTAAAACCTGTCCAAAAAAATAGCGAAAAATAACGAATTATATTACCCATAAAGCATAATATTTCTAAATAATAAAATAAATATTCAATAACAATTCATCGATATTAATAATAGCAGTAAATCAATAAGTATAATAAAAAAAAAATACCTAGCATAAAAATAAAGATATAAAGTATATGCTTTGACAGCATTTCTCAACGCACCGCCTTGAATGTTGTACTTCGGGTGACGTCAGTAGATAAGGAATGGTGCGGGGTGATCGATTTATTTACATGACTATGAGGCAACCTCTATTATCTATAAACCTTGGGTGGGCAGTAGAAACGGTGCAGTGTTTAATTTTTGTAAAGATTATAATATTATAATATCTGTGGTGTGAAACGTTACGAAACGTTCTTTCATCTTTATAGCTATGTGCTCATGGCTAAATAACTGGATATGATCTCATTAAGACGCATTTGCGTTCTGGGCTGCGCACGTACTATTCACGATTTGGCATGGAAAGAAATCTTAACTGGCAGTGATTTTTATTACCGTACTACGTTGGTTGGTATACGTCTTATCTATCACTGCCAGTGGCGGCCATGACACCTGCGTATCACAAAGTTGCGATCATACCTAGTTATTTAGCCATGTATGTGCTTGTGTTATGATTTTCGGCCACAGTAATACGGATCATAATAATATTATACTACATTTGTTCTATAAATATAATAACTACGTTTATTAAGTTTATTAGTTATTGACATAATATTATTATTAAAATTATTATACTTTATTATGTTATCTGTATTGACTACAATTATAAAGAGATTATAATCGTTCTTTATAATCGTGGTGTTGACCACGGTTTAAGATACATAATAGCTATGTCTATCTGCCCGTGGTGTGACGGTGTTCATTTTGTTGTGCGTGTAGTGTGTGCGCCATTTTTGGTGAAACGATTAACGGTTGTGTTGACGTGTTGTGCGAACAGGAATCTTTTATTCGAAACTCGAGGTTTTTACCATAAGAAAACAACAATATTAAGGTAAGTACTAAGTTATTATAACTTGTTCATTTTATTAGATGGGTACCTATTACCAAATACTGTAAATTATTTACGGTCAATTATGCGGTCATCTGTTTAATTCTAAAGTTGTATCGGGTATTTGGGTAGTTGTGTGACCACAATTTTGAATTTCCGTGTGAAACACGGATTTTAATGTTATTAGGTAATTAATATCTATACCATATTCACCTACATTCTTAACGTTATAAATAATAATCTTACTTTTAAAACTGGATAACCATATTATATTATATAGTACCTATAATATTGTTGCGTGCCAGTATCAGATTTGAATCCAAATGGTTAATTTGAATGAAAGTTAAACTTAATAATGAAATATGTCTTTATTGCATATAAACTTAATACATGTAACAAATAAAATAAGTGGCTGAGTGACGTGAAAGTGCTCAGTTGTTGATAGCTTTGGTACATCTGCCGTTGCTTGTCTTCGGGCTTCCTTATATATTGTGGTGCGTCTCTTGTTTACGTCGTGTGGTCACCTTCTGGGCGAAACCAGGTGTCCTTGTTGTTGTTGTTGCAAATTTGGACACGAATTTGAGAATGTGCAATAACATCTCAAATGCATCATTAGTGCACTGTAATTATTGGTGCGCTTACTATCCCGACACGTGTCATGGTCATAGTAGCATCCGCATTACCCTTGACACGAGACATGGTCATACTAACTTAGCCTTGTAATCTCGTAGATATCTTATAGATATCCCATAGCCCATAACAATATACTAGACAAATATCTGAAATATCTAATATTATAATCAAAGTACCTACCAACCATACACATAACAATAACACACAATTCACATATTTTAGGAACTATTACTTATATTGATTCAAAAGTGTACAATTTATTAATGTAAGACACTGAACATAAAATAATAGACATTTGATACAACAAACTTTTACAGGATTATTCCATTAATATTCTTGCATTAATTTATTAGAATATATTTTATTATATTATAATTTTAGCAATTACTGAAGAGTTTAGTTTCATAGTTTCTTTAAATTTTACCTACTAATTTAAATGCTCTATTATACGCACATATTGTACCTATAATATATAAACATAGAATAGAAAAAAAAAGATCATTTATATTAATACCTATTTTAGTTACATATGTACTCGCATATGTATGTGAGAAAAATGTATTGTAATTTGTAATTATTTAATTGTATTAACTAATCAATTTATTAAATTTATTTATTGAATGAATTATTTAGAACAATTGCTGAATTGTCTATTTCAAATATTTAATTTATATTATTTTAACTGCACAACTTTTAAATTACCTACTTATCTATCTAAAATTTTAAGGCTTTAAATAAATGTTAGTATAATATTGTATGTTGATAGCTGAATATTATTTTAAAATGGGGGGGAAGCCAAATCCAAAATATAGTAAATTTTTCAACATAAATAATAAACTATATAATTATGTAAATTCTTTGATATCACCAATGTTTAAATAAATGATGTAGGGTACTTGGATGATATTCAAAAATTATCTTTAGCTGCATATACATACCTATCTTATTTGATTATGATTTGTTGAAACCTAGAATTGAAAATATTATTTAAACTATGACAAGTGAAAGAACAAAAAGAAGAAGAGTTAAGGAAGAGCTAGAATCTATGCAGTTTGATCTTAACTTTTCAAAATTGCAAAAGAAAAGACAACGTACTTATTGTAAAGAAGTGAATGTGAATTCCAATGATGATTTTATTGCTTATAATCCAGATGATAAATACTATGAACAAAATATCAGTACTCCAATATGTAATAGTTATGAACAAAATATTGAAGAAAATTGTTTCAGAGCTGGAACAACATTTTGTAATGTAAATGAATCATATTATAATCATATTAGGATAGAGTCTCCAATAATTAACCTATGTCTATTTTTTGGCATTAAATATACCATTTTTCTATCCCTGTATAGTTATTAATGAAAATGAAAATTACATTATATACTATTTAGTGTATTTAATAAGTTCAATTGCCAATCTTTAAATTAAATTTTTAGTATATTATCTACAGGGGAATCTTTTTGAATGTAAATAAAATATTCAGTTTTTAAACAAAAACATTTTTTTTTATAGTTTCCTGAGAATAATGCATTTAACGAACCAATTGAAACTATTAATTAATGTGATTTATTCAAGCATAATTTATGCCAATGGGCAGTCAATTTTAACATTAATCATAATGCTTAGGATGGATTATTGGTTATTTTAAAAAAAAAATCCAACATTATCACAACTTCCTAAAGATTTACGTAGTATTTTAGATACTAGAAAAATAAATGAAACACAGTGCTTAACTACAATAAACCCTGGTTTATATTACCATTTTGGTTTGAGATCAGCTATTCTGGAACATTTTAAATTTATTTCATCAATTAATATTGATGTTATCAAAATAGTTATTGGCATTGATGGCTTGCCTATATCTAAAAGCAGTGCAAGTCAATTATGGCCCATTTTGGCTTATATACGCCCATTCAAGAATTCTGTGTTTCCAATTGGTATATACTGGGGCCATGAGAAGCCTGAAGATTCTAATTTATATTTAAAACAATTTTTTGTAGAAGCTAAAGAGTTGTTAACAAATGGAGTTAGTATTAATGGAATAATTTTCAAAGTTATAATCGATGGATTTTCTCTAGACGCCCCTGCTAAATCGTTTGTTCTAAAAGTCAAAGGTCACAGTGGTTATGATTCATGCACCCGGTGCATAGAAGAAGGAGAGTATTTGAAAAATAGGTCATGTTTTCCATATACAGCAAGTAGTGAAAAAAAACGCACACATGATGACAACATTAATATGAAGTATGAAGAACATCATGTTGGGAATACAATCTCTATTTTATCAGATTTACCTGGTGTAAATATTGTAGATACATTTGCATTAGATTACATGCATCTTGTTTGCATAGGAATTATGAAAAAATTAATTAATTTATGGATGAACAAGGGACCATTGAATGTCCGAATACCTAATTGTGTTGTAAATATAATATCAGACCAACTGGTATCATTTAAAAAGAGTGTTCCTTGTGATTTTTCCCGAAAACCCAGGGTCTTAAACGAATTGCCAAGATTTAAGGCCACAGAACTGCGACAAATCCTTTTATATACTGGACAGGTCGTTTTCAAAGACAACATAAACAGCAGCTGTTATATGCACTTCATGGCACTTGACATAGCTATGACTATATTATTAACTGATAATATGAAAAAAAAAGTATATAGATTTTGCTAGAAATTTACTCAAATATTTTGTTCAAAATTTTTAAAATCTCTATGGCAGGCATTTTATTTCTCATAATGTTCATGGGCTTTTGCATATCTCCGATAACTATACCCATTTTGGTCCTCTCGACAACATAAGCGCATTTCCTTTTGAAAATTATATGAAGTCCCTTAAAAAATTGATTAAAAAACACGATAAACCATTACAACAAATTATAAAAAGATTCTATGAACAAAAAAATATAAATACTCAAAAAGATACTAACACAGAAATTGTTTTTAAAAATGAACACACAAATGGGCCTATGTTAAATGATTTAATAGCATCACAATTTAAAATTGTTCATTTACTTAACACAAAAATCAAAACAACATGTATAGCTGATCAATTTATATTAACTATAGACAATAATATTATGAAAGTCTTAAACATTGCTCATACTAAAGATACTAATGAAATAGTTTTTATTGGGAAAATATTTCAATCTAAAAGACCATTTTATGTACAGCCACTTAGCTCAGATATTTTTAATATTTATATTGTTGATAATTTATCTAATGAGCTATGTTGGATTCCAATGAAAAATTAAAAAAAAAGGTTATGCTATTGGAAAAATGTAATGAAAAAATAGCTTTGCCTATTATTCATTCAATTAATGATGATTAAACTTTTGAAAAAAAAAACAATTTTAGAAGACACCTAGGTAGTTTAATTTTTTTTTTTTTTTTGTACCTATTTAACCTAAATTAGTTTAATTTTATGTTTACAGTTATATATTTTGTATTAAACTAATAAAAAGTATGACTTATCATATAGTTATATTCAAAAAAGAAAATGCAGTTGAAGTTGTACCATCTCATTGGCTGTCAAAAGATGGAATTACTTGTGCTTGGCCACATAGACATCTTGATCCAAAAAAACAGATTGAGAAAAAAACAAATCTTAATACATTCGATTTCAATTGGTATGATGTTCGTATTTTAGCAAAAGATATTGGTAAGTAAAAATATTCAAATGAAATAGTTGTTAATTTGCAATAAAAATTGTCTAATTAATATAAGGTCTATTTCTATTCATAGTTTGTTAATTATAATATTACTATTTAAAATATTTTCAGCAAATTTAAAAGAGGCCAAAACCAAATGTAGTAAAGCTACATTTACCTCAGATTTATCAGAAAATGAAAATAAAGAAACTAGAAAACTTCGATGCAAAATAATTGATGATGATAATGATTATGGTTTTTATTTAAAAAAAAAAAAGAAAAAATCTTTCCGCGTGTATAAAACCGTCAAAAATATCTAGTCCTCCCAAATTAATTGCTGATACAGGTATACCTACATTGAAAGTAAAATTAAACATAGTTATTATAATATAATGTTGAATTTATAATTTTTTTTTAGACATTCAGATTATGATGATTCTGATGCTGACCGTACATTTATTCCTCCGATTATGAATTCATGTAAGATATGAATAAATTACAATAATTATTTATTTTAATGGTAATATATTCATTTAATTAACCTTAGTACCTTACTCAACTTTGTTAGGTATAAAGAAGTCTCCTGTAAAACATTTTGAAGTAAAACTAATGAGTGATAATAAGCAACAAAACATGTCAAAAAGCAATATTTATCGATCGTCTTCTCAAAAGCTATTTAATGATGGTAATTATAGTATTACATTTAAATTAACATCCATAAAAACTAGAAACACCATTAGATGTTGTTTATGCTAACTATATATGAATCAAACTATATATATTTTTGTCATTATTATTATTATATTTTTATTATAGGACTAAGCTCAAATATTATTAATTTAAACTCACCATCATCAGGAACATGGAAAGTAACTGATGATAATAATTTAAGTTCCACTAAGTCGTCAAAAAGAAAACTAAATTTTGATTCAATGTTGCAAAAAGTTAATAGGAATCGTAATGGTAATCGCCGTGTCAGTCAATCTCCAAAACATTTTGGTAAAATCAAATTTACATTTGCTGATCTATATGAATCAAAAAAAGTTTCCTTATATTAATTTTTTACTTTAAGAAATCATAAATACAAATGTGCTTAAGTCTCCTACAAGAAACTGGCAAATTAATGATCACAATATTGATGGCGTTGCTACTACTCCAGCTGAATTTAACCCGTCACCTATGTCTTATTGTAGTCCTTATACTAATGATGGTAATATAATAAATAAATAATTTGTGTATTATTCAAAAACATAACTATAATTTGTTAAATTTATGTAAAATGAAAATTGATTATAATTTTTCAGGTTTAAAAAATATTTTAATAAATTTGACTCGTTCCATTACTAACATAAAGTACGATATGAAAAAATATATGATAAAGATTGATAGGATTGAAAATATGTTGAGTGATATACATACAAATCTCAAAATAAATCTTTTTCTAAAGAAGTTAATTGTTTAGTCAATGAAAGTATATATAAATTCCCAATGACAAGTATTGATGAGCTTAATATATTCGAAGAAAAATTAGGTGACATTGAATTTCGACAGAAAGTGGTGGGTTTCATAAATCTTGAATAATTTTTATATAAATTGAATTATAATTTTAGTAAAACATAATTATTATTTTTTATTATTTTACAGGTAAATTACTTGAGTAGATTAGAACGTGATAATGTCTCAGATATGACACGTCAAATAATGTCCAAAATGTTTCATAATAATTTATTATCACAATTTTCGTATGCAGGACAAAAACATAAAATGGTATTTTCTACGCTTCTTTCCTGTTCCATCATATTTGGTAATTTTTTTTTTTTAGTTGTATGTATATAGTTTATAATACGTTGTATACTAAATACTGTTTATACAATAATATGTGTCAGAACTGCTGTCAACTGATAAAGAGTAACATAAATAGAATTATCCAAAAGAAAAGACTTAATATTGAAGTTTTCTCATATGGTACGGTATCGGTATGCAAACCAATAACACATATTATATTTTACTGCAGTATATTATTAATGAAATCATGCTCCTGCTAATACCTTAAATATATACAATTACAACTTAATTTTTTAATTAATATCATATAATAATAGGTTAATTAAATATTAATAATGAACCTTAAATATTTAATTACATAATATAATACAATTTTAATAGGTATTTAGCTATTCAATTATTTCTAAATGTACAAATCTTTTAAAATTAATTAATTATACAATTTAGTTATATTTCATTTACATTATAAAGTTTAAATGATTTGGTTTATTTCTTTTTTAATATATTTATTATAATATACCTACCTACCCATTTAAGTTACAAATTGTATTTGTTGTATAATTACTAAAACTTAAAAAAACTAATAAGAATAAGAAAGAACTGGTTTTATGTTTTAGATAAGAACATAAGTTATTTATTAATTTTACATTAACTTGAACCATTTTGATAATATATACAATAGAACACAGATGTTTTTATATAATATTATACCATATTATATTGTACTGCCTATATGAATAAAACAAAATATACTTAATATTTTAGAAACTCTAAGAAGTGTACAAAAGCATCGGAACTGCATAAATCAAGAAGTATTAAAACCAACGAAATTCTTCATGGCAAATGCCAAATTCAGAGGAAAAGAAACAACAAAAAAATCACTCTCTTTGATTGTTATAATTATATATAATTTTAAATGTTTTGTTTTATTTGCTAACGTTAAGAAGATTGTAATCAGTATGAGTACTAAAAATAAATTTGTTAATCACCTAATTACAATAAATACAATTAAAAGTTTTTTTTTAAATCGTATTGTCTATTATTCATAATCAAAACCCTATTTTTAATATTATGTTAATTACAGGATTGCACCTTCATTATTTTTACGCTGATGCCATAAGAATCCAAACAACATTTTAAATCCTCTTTTATAACTAGAATGATTTTTCCTTTAAAGCTTAAATTAATCAACTCTAACATGAATATTAATTTTTTTTTTCAGTAAATTTAACTTACAATTTACGCAAAAAGTACATTCAACTATATTTTCAAGTTAATTTAAAAATTAATACAAAATATTATCAGATATTTTGAAAACATTGTTTACAGTATATTTTTAAAATCGAATTATAAATATATTTTAAAAATATTCCCAAAAATATTTTGAAAATAAAACAAAAATATTTTGAAGATAATTTTTTCAGGCCAAAAAATATCTTGAAAACATTTTGAAAATAAATGTTGATCATTAAAAGATGTTTTGAAAATATTCATTATTTTCTGAAAAATGGTTTTAAAATTATTTTTTGCTTTGTGGGTGTATAGATTATAATGTTCAAACCACGGCCATTGATTTTATAATATACAGATAAGCCATACGGCTGTTTATTTAGAAACACGAATAATATTAAAGCAAAAATCCGATAGATCGCATACTGCATAGTGTTATTTATAGTCGATAAAATAATATTATTATTTACGATTCACGACGCGCGACGGCCGACGGTGTTGGCTTTCTTAGATTAGATTATTATAAAACCGGTTTAGATAGGCTTTTTTCGTTTTATGAAATGAAATAATAAATAATATTATTTAAATCATCAATTACAATAATAATAATTATTATATTATTAATATGAAATGTTTTAGACTAAACCAATCGACAAGTATAAAAATAAGCATAATAATATATAGGATATTAATTAAATAATTAATTTATTAATAAATAATAATACTACCTATACATGAGATAAAATTTTTAACTTATTTAATTTCGATTGTCTTGTTGTTATTGAATGATCTTTGCATTTCTTAAATATTTTACAAGTCAATAATTTGTCAAGAATGAAGAGTTTATGGTCTGCGCATTCTTCATTTTCATGGAGCCAATGTTTGATTAGGTTACGACGTTTAAACCATGTCATAAATATTATTTTAATATTTTTTTTATGTTGGACTTTGCCAAATTTATCTTCAAATATATCAATCGCACAAATAACAAGTTCCACAAGTTTTTTTGATGGAGATTTAAGACCATTTGTTTTAATATTTTCAAAATTTTTATTAATTAGAAATAATTGATCTTTATTATAATATCTGTGTTGGTTATTAACTGTAATTTACAACATTACAATTAAAATTGTTTAAGCAAATATGTGCTAAATACCCAGCAAAATAAACAACAGTGCAGTCCTCCAGTGTTACTTCCACCTTTTCATTATCTTTATTTAAATTATTATGTGAATCATTAGATGATAACGACGATAAAGATTCTGTGTCACTTAAGTCTATGTTGTTATCTGAACATGTAATGCTAGATTGTTGGTTATTTGTGTGTATTGTATCATCTACTTCTGTGTCTAAATTCTGATCACAATTTGTACCCTTTGAAGTACAAACTAACGAATAAATCGCTGTGCTTCTAAACGATGTTCTTATAACTCTTGACGTAGGATTTCTATTGTAACCCCCCTTCTGTCGAAAAATTGAAAACAAATTTTCAAGTACATCTTGATTCAAGCGATTTGTCAATAAGAAGCAAATGTTATGTTTTTTTTCATCTTCAAAAAACTTGAACAGCAAATTTTACCCTCATTTTTTGAAATGAATTTGGATTTATGTGCGTATCCGTAATTTTTAATAAAGCTCTGCTTTTTTTGTTATTTTTGTCGATATAGTATGTTTTCTTAATATCTGAGTAACAAATGTTTTTTTCTCCTTTTTTAAATATGGACCCAATTAAATTATTCCTTACACTTTTTAAAAGATGTGGAACATCAAATATAGCATATATTTTTTTATCGTTTATAAAAAAATATGGATTATGCTCGGTAACGTTTAATGCCCTAAGTGCACTTTGATTATTAGTGCCTTGGTCACAAATTATAATTTTAGGATGTAAACCAGCTTCTAATAATGTCCGAAGTACATGTACAATTAAGTCTTTAAGCATGCCATGTTTGACAGCTGAACGAACTAAGTAGTATGCTATTGGTATTTTCCAAGGTGAAAATATGCCCCTAGCCATGAACACTAATGAGGTATTTGCTACATTACTTGATCTGCCAAGATGTCCAAAATCTTCAAACCCTTCAATAAAATCGTAATGTTTTGAAAACTCTAGGCACTCTTTTATAGATATTTCATCAAAACAAATTGTACATTTTTTTTCTTTATCGGTCTTATACTCAAACTTTTTTTTTAGATGATTTAAAAATACGCTACTGAAACCAGGTAAAAATTTAGATTCACGAATCCATCTGCGAATGGTTGACGTACCTGGTAAGTTGACGTTTTGCAATTTTAAAAAATTGTATGCAGCTGGAGACTTGTAAAATAAAGATAAAGATAATTGTTTTTCCTCCAGTGACCATCGTCGGCGGTTTTTCCTTATTTGCATTGTTACCAGTGCTTTTGAGTTAATTGAAGGGAATGGAAACGTATCAATAACCTTATTAACATCATTACGGACTTTAAACATTTGTATACTTCTTTTTAATTTACTTAATACGCGATCTTTTATTTTTCATTTTGTTCGATTGATTTTGCAATTGTGCTTTTAATTTCTTTTTTCTAGGTGTATCGTCATCACAAGAATTTTTTTTTAAATTAGAACTGGGCATATCTATTATATCTTGTATTCGTCTTTTGGGTGTGGTCATAATAGGACTTGAAAATATTAATTCCTTTACATCAGACGTCGCATGATGCTCATAACATTTTTTAGGAGTTAATACATTATAATTAGGACTTAGTTGCAACAATTTTTCATTTTCAATTTTTCATTTTCATTTTCAGAAATTCCTAAAATTAATAAAATTTAAAATAAATAATTGTAATGGCCGTAAGAATATAGTTCAAGGGTTTAGTAACAATAATATGTTATATAAGTACATTTCAAATTTCATAAAATTTTGTAGACAAATTTCAGGTTCTTAGCGGAGCGGTGAGTTTGAAAATCATTTTGTAGTTAAAAATGTATAAAATGCAAATTTCAAATTATTTTATAGTTCAAAATGTATAAGTTTTATTGTAGCTAAGAATTGAAAAGAGAAGGTTGTCCGTAAGTTTTGGTTACCTACAATAATTATAAAAAAAATGATGATTTGTCAGCCTCGGTCCTAGGATATACTATATTACATTTAAGTTGTAATAAAATTAATATTATTTGATACAAATAAAAAAAGATCCTTGCACTACACGTACAATATAAAAAATTTTTTTTATTTTTTTAGTAGTAAAAATAAAAAGTCGGCAAGTGGGTACCGCTCTGCTGTACATTAGGGGGTGGGGTGGACCTCGGACTAGGGTAGATTAAATTTGAATGCAATGATAGGTATCATTGTATACGAAAAACGATTCTGAACGGAGATGATTTGTCAGTCTAGAATATATTATAATTAAATATTGTCATATATTCTATTTTGAAACAAATATTCCGATTTCATAAAAATTTAAAACTCAAACGCTCAAAACATTTTTCCTATAATGACACTTAAAATTTTCTCTATAGCTTTTTGAAGCAAAACTTATGGAAAACTTAGTGTTGAATTTTTTAACGTTAGATATAAATACAAACAATTTTATGAATTTTGAACTACAAAATAATTTGCAAATATTCATGATTTTGACGAATTTTTGTCAAAATTTGAACTTCAAATGCTAATAAAAAAAAATTGTGCCTATGTATTCTTATAATTTTTTAATCACTATAAGAATAGCATATGAGGAACTTTGTATAAAATTTTCAAGTATTTTGATAGGGCCAAAAAAATTTTATCGGCACTTCAAAAAAAAATTTTCAGAAAAGTTGAAAATTTCAGTTGTCTATAAATATCTCAAAAAAACTCAAAATATTTTGAAAATTAAATCATGTAAAGAAAATGCCAATTTAAATAACTGGTAAAATTTTCATGTATCTACGACTTATACTTTTTGAATAATAACAAATATCAAAAATCGTTTGACGCTAAACCGTAATTTAACGTGGTTTTGTAAAAATTTAAATTTCAAACACTCATAAAAATTTTTTGTCTGAATCCGGTTGAGTTTTTTTTACAGATATTTGAAGAAAAATGTATGGAGAACCTTGTACCAAATTTTCAAAACTTAGTTATAAAAGAAAAAAATTTTATGATTTTTCAACTTCAAAATTACTTGCAAATTTTCGCGTTTTCGACAGATTTCGTAAAAATTTGAATTATAAACTCTTATAAAAAAAAATTGTGACTAACAATTTTTAATTTTTTTTAGCTACAATAAAAACAACTCATAAGGAACCTTGTATTAAATTTTCAAAACTTTTTGGTCATCCAACAATTTTTTATCGACACTTTAAAAAAAATTTCTCAAAAAAATCGAGAATTTCAGTGGTCTATAAATAACTCAAAAAAAGTCAAAATTTTTTGAAAATTTAACTATATACAGATACCACTGACATTAACATTTGGTGAAAATTTCAAGTATTTTCAGTGATTAGTTTTTGAATTACAACAATAAAAAAAAATCGATTTGGTCGAAAACTGGTTTTGCGTAAAAATTGCCGTTTTTCCGTCATTTTTTTTTTTTGTTTTTCTCGATTTTTTTGAAAACTGTTGGAAAATGTTAATTTTTTACCTCTATAATGCACCAAGGATATTCACTTTTACATCGGAAACCACCCCCATAGTTTGAAATTGGAGCATTATTTCGACTAGTTATGCTGTACACAGACACAAAAAAAAAAACACATATCATTGTAAAATCAATACATTCATCACTTCGTTCAGAATCTAAAACATACATCATTGTAAAATCAATACATTCTTTACTCCGTTCAGAATAGTTGGTTTATGATTTTAT